>NW_024352783.1:10017454-10157140 GCF_902729225.1 Pteropus medius
CTTGTAGACAGTATATATATGGGTTTTGTTTTCTTTTCCATTCAGCTACCCTATGTCTTTTGATTGGAGCATTTAGTCTACTTACATAGTAATCGCCACTTCATTATTCATATATGGTTATTTCCCCCCTTCTTTTTACAGAAGTCTCCTTAACGTTTGTAATTCTGTCTTGTCGGTAATGAATTCCTTTAGCATTTTTTTCTGTCTGGGAAGCTCTTTATCTCACCTTCCATTTCATTGATAGCCTTGCCGAGTAGAGTAGTCTTGGTCATAGGTTTTTGTTTTTCATCACTTTGAATATTTCATGCCAATCCCTTCTTGCAAAATCTATTGAAAAGTCAGTTGACATTCTTATGAGAGTATCCTTTGAAGTAAGTAGCTACCCTTCTCTTGCTGTTTTTAGGATTCTCTGTTTCCAACCTTTGGCATTTTAATAATGATGTATCTTGTTGTGGGTCTATTTGGGTTCCTCTTTTTTGGGACTCTGCACTTTCTGGACTTGTATGTCTACTTCCTTTGCCAGGTTAGGGAAGTGTTCTGTCATTATTTCTTCAAATAGGTTCTCAATTCCTTGCTCTCTCTCTTCTCCTGGTCCCCCTATCATGCAGATGTTGGTATGTTCGATGTTGTCCCAGAGATCTTTTAATCTTTCTTCATTAAAAAAAATTTTTTTTTTTCTTCCTGTTGTTCTAGTTGGATGTTTTCTTCTGCCTTGTCTTCCAACTCGCTGATTCGGTCCTCCACTTCATCTGATTACTGTGGAATCCTTCTAGTGTATGCTTCATTTCAGTTATTGTATTCTTCACTTCTGACTGGTTCTTTTTATGGTTTCTGTGTCCTTTTTTATACTTATTATCTCTCTGTTGAAGTCCTCACTGAGATCATCTATTCTCCCCGTAAGTTCATTGAGCATCCTTATAACCAGTGTTTTGAACTCTGTCTCTGGTAGGTTGCTTGCCTCCATTTTGTTTAGTTTATTTTTTTCTGGAGTTTTCTCCTATTGTTTCATCTGCATCATTTTTCTTTGTTTTCTCATTTAGTTGCCTCTCTGTGCTCATTTTTATGTATTAGGAAGCTTTGTCCAGGTGGCCTTATGTGGTGGGTGTCCTTTGTGGCCCAGTGTCCCTGTTAACTTGTTCCAGGAGCTCCGGGCGTGTTCTTTGTATGGTTGTATGTGTTCTGTTGTAGCTAAGCCTTGATTGCCATTAGCACGTCTGTGGATGGATTGACTCAGCCTGACTGGCCGTGGGGACAGGCCACACCCACAGGGTATGAGCTGCTATGTGGGGGCTGACCCCATGGAGTGGGGTCTCCCCAGCAGTCTCATGTTCCTGTCAAGACCACCCTTTGGTTGTGCTGTTATGGAGTTAGTCAGGTGGTGCTCTTTTGTGGTGTGACACCAGCCTTAGGGTGTGTTGATTCTGTGGCCCCTCGGGAGGGACTCCTGTGTAAGCCAAGGTCAGCCACTGCCTTTAATCGATCGAGGCTACCTGGTAGGGGCAATAGAGATCTGCAGCTGGTTGCTGCCTATGCTGGATCTACAGGCAAGTGGGAGAGACCATGCTGCTAGCTGAGGTCAGTTACTCCCAGTACCGGGGCTGGGATGGCTCAGCTGAAGGACCAATGCACCTCAAGGCCTGAGGCTGCCTGCCAGCTGCCCGTATGACTCCACAGCTGGAAGAGCCTTTGAGTGGTATGCAAGTTGGGTGTTATGTGGACCCAGGGAGTCACCAGGGTAACGCAAACGAATTTCACCCAGCCAATGCAGAATCAGGTTTCGTGTCAGTGCTGAATCTGTGACTTCCTGTAAATGTCTCAGATTACAGCAAAGCCAGACGCTGTCCTCCTCAGACCCTCAGATCCCCATGATCTATCCAAAAGATATTATTGCAGCTCGAGGTGGCACCCGTCTCTGCTGAAATATATTGACCATGCATGGGTCATGTGAGCTGAGTATTACTGGCTGCCAATAACTATGTGGCCCAGGGAAACAATAGAGTGAGGCTGGCTGCCTACAACAGGCCTGCCTTTGGCAATTTGTGGGCTGGGTGGGTCTGGGTTCCAGGGAGAAACAGGTTATAGTGGGCCCATCTCACCAGGCCAATGCAGCTTTTCAATTGGCCATGCAGGGTGTAGAGTTCAATAGAAGCAGGATGGCACCCACCTGTAGACTGCCCAAGAGGAGAGCCCCTACAAAGATGTAATAGCAGATATCCCTTCAGCCTTCACCCTGGTGCTACACAAGTCAGTCTTTTCCTATGTCTCTTGTACCTCTTGAGCTGTTGACCCTCTGTTGGAGCCAAGGGTGAGTGTCTATGAGTGAGTGAGTCTATGCACTGGCCCCTTAAGAGGAGGTTGTCTGAGTTTTCAAGTTCCTTTTGTCTCACCCAGGTGTCCAGAATCCCTAGTAATTTTTACAGTTAGATTTTGTTGGAAGTCCTCTTCCCAAGACTGGGACCCTGGGCTGGAAGCCCCTGTGTGTGGCAAGGGCCCCCTCATTCCTTCAGGGTGGCCTCTGCAACCTCACTCTCTCTCGCAATTCTCAACTGCCATGCATGGATATAGGACCAGCCTGCTTTGTGTCTCCACCCCTCCTCCCGGTCTCAATGTGGCTTTTTCTTTATATGTGTTGTGATCAGCTAGACTTCAGGTTGTTCTCTAATTTGTTTTATAATTTGGTTGTACCTTTAATGCAGTTACAGAAGTAGGTGAACTCTGATTTTACTTAGCCTGCAAATCTTGCCCTAAAACCTCGGTGTTTTTTTTAAAGGCCCAGTGCATAGAATTACTTACTGTCAGACTCACTTGCTCTGAGCTCCTGCACTGGGGCAGACATATAGGGAGTGGGAGGAAACTTAATTGTCTGCCTTCAGGGCGGTCCAGCTTTCTCCCAGACAGAAGTGCGGGCAAAATACATTGTTCCTTTGTTAAGCCCTCCAGCTCCCCACTTACAGACACAGGTGGCTGCAATATCTGGGTCTCCTTCAACCTGGCTAACACTGTCCTGTTCAGGTGCTTTTCTGAAACCCCGCCCCACCCAAATTTCAGGCCCACCCAAGCAGTTCCAGTGGCTTTACCATACAAGCAGCCTGTCTTGGCTCATGCTGCAGGCTTTCCTAAAATCTCTCAAAGGTTCACAAAACCTAAACAAGCTGCATCTAACCTCGGCATGCCCTGTACTTCTTGCTGAGCAGCCCCAAGTACAGCACTAGTGGCAGCCGGCTTCGGTTCACAGCTTGGTCTCTTGAGGTACCTCTGGCTTCGGTTCACAGCTTGGTCTCTTGAGGTACCTCCAAGCCCAGTGTGGGTGGCACCCAGCTGCAGACTGGTGGCTTATGCCACGTGGCTCTGGGCAGGGTACAGGTCATGGCTGAAATTTGCCTGCCACAAAGCCCCTCCCAGGACGCCCTGGGGCTTGCGTGCCCAGTAGCAGGCTTTGGAATACATGAGGCCACATCCGAGAACAACACTGCCAACAAGCAGATTGAAAAGGCACCAGAGCCCTACTAAAGCGAATCCTGCTCTGTAGGGTCTGCCCCTGCACAACAGCTCCTTCACCGTAGGGATTGGCCAGTCCTCACAACCAATCAGCCTGAGCAGTTCCTCCCTTAGATGTACAAATAGCAATAAAGGCTTGACTACAACAGGAGAGCACACACAACCCATACAAGGCACACACCTGGAACACCCAGCTCAGGTTACCAGGGAGGTGACACCACTGGGTCTCACAAGACACCTACTACATCAAGCCACTCTACTAAGACCAGAAGACATAGCAACCCTACATAAACAAACATGGGGAGGCAGCCAAAATGGGGAGACAAAGAAATGTGTCCCAAATGAAAGAGCAGAATAAAAACAAAAAATAAATGGAGACAAGCCATCTACCAGATGAAGAGTTCAAAACACTGATTATAACGATACTCACTGAACTTAGGGGAAGGGTAGATGAACTCAGTGAAAACTAACAGGAAGAAAACAAAAATGGAGATAGAAATCATAAAAAAGAACCAGTCAGAAGTGAAGAATACAATAACTAAAATGAATAACATATTAAAGGGAATAAACAGTAGACTGGATGAAGCAGAGGATTCAATCAGCTATTTAAAAGATGAGATAGCAGAAAACACCCAAAGAGAACAGCGACAAGAAAAAAGAATTTAAAAAAAAAAAAGAGGGTATTTTTAGGGGCCTCTGGGACATCAAGCATACCAATGTTTGAATCATAGGGTTCCCAGAAGGAGAAGTGAGAGAGCAAGGAATTGAAAATCTATTTGAAGAAATAATGACTGAAAACTTTCCTATCCTAGACATGGAAATAGATATATAAGCCCAGAAAGCACAAAGAGCCCACGCCAAGGCACATCATAATTAAAATGCCAAAGATTAAAGACAAAGAGAGAATCTTAAATGCATCAAGAGAGCCCCCATAAGACTGTCAACTAATTTCTCAACAGAAACTGCAGGCCAGAAGGGATCGGCACGAAATGTTCAAAGTTATGAAAAATAATGACTTACAACGAAGATTACTCCACCCAGCAAAGCTACCATTTAGAATCGAAGTACAGATAGAGCTTCCCAGATGAGAAAAAGCTAAAGGAGTTCATAATCTCCAAACCAATATTAAATGTTAGACTTCTTGAAGAAGAAAGAAAAAGATAAAAAATATGAACAATAAAATGGCAATAACTACATACCTATCAATTACTTTAAATACAAATTGATTAAATGTTCTAATCAAAAGATACCTATGCTGCCTACAAAAACTCACTTCAGGTCAAAAGGTACACACAGACTTAAAGGGGTAGAAAAAGATATTTCATGCAAATAGAGACAATTAAAAAGCTAAGGTAACAATACTAATACCAGACAAAATAAGCTTCAAAACAAAGGCTCTAACAAAAGGCAAGGAAGAACCCAGTAATTCAATTCCTGGGTATTTACCCAAAGAAACCCAAAACACTACCATAAACATCCATATGTTTATGTCAGCATTATTTACAATAGCCAAGAAATGGAGGCATCAATGGAAGAGGTGGTACATATATGCAGTGGAATATATTTTACTCAGCCATAAAAAATAATAAAATCTTGTCATCTGCGACAACATAGATGGGCCTAAAGGGTTTTGTGCTGAATATAAGAGAGAAAGATAAATGCCATATGATTTCACTTACATGTGGAATCTAAAGACAAAACAGAAACTCAGGATGTAGAGAACATTTTGATGGTTGCCAAATGGTAAAGGGGCTAGGGGAAGGGATTAAGAAGTTCAAATTGATAGTTACATAATAGTCATGGGGATGTAAAATGTAGAATAAGTCAATATAGTTAATAATATTGTAAAAATATAGTGCCACTTGGGTAGTAGATTTATCACAGTGATTCATAAATTATATGAATGTCTAATCGCTATATTACACCGACAACTAACATAACATTGTATGCCAATTGTAATTGAAAAATAAATATATTTTTTAAAAGTCTATGGTAAACAATGCTAAATTAACACTAGTGTGTTTTTTGGAGAGAAAACATTGTACTACTACTAGTAGTTCTTGTCCTGCAACTGGCTGTCTTGGTTGCTGGAAGAAAGGAAAGCCTTAGGTTATTAATTATTTTTATAACAGGGAGTCTACTATAGTTAACCTCCAAAATAATGAGATGTGACTAAAAATATTAGATCCAATTGCTTACAAATGAAACACTTTTTCATGAAACTACAAACTATCCAGGAACATGGTGATTTGAATCAAAGATAATGCCTAGCTATTCTGTAGCTACATGAGACCATAAAATAGGTAAGTACTCCAAAAACCTGAGAAATTTGACAGTAAATTTGGTATCCCTGAAGCACTCCATTAGTCTGGATGCTCAGCTAGCAAAACCTATTCAATTAAGCCTTTTGGTTTAGTTGTGGGAAGGCAGAAAAGCAATAAGAAATCTTTAATTCTGATTGAGCCCATTTCAGTGGTGGAAAAACATTCCAGACTGTGAATGCCCCTCAGTACGCTTTTGGTAATATTTTGTAAAATTCCTATTGTGCAATAGAAACTTCAGGTTTAGCATGGTATTTCATTTGGTTGAGTATTTAGCATTACTGCCACCTTTCGCTTTCTCATTGATAATGTGGTACATTTTCTGACTTCTAAGATGACTTCTTGTTGAATGTCCTTGGAAGTCTATACTCTGAGAGCCCAGTTTAATTTAGCCCTTGGTACAATTCACTGAGGTAAGGAATTGGCGTGTAGTTGTTACTTTTAAGCTGATTTATAAATTTTCGATAAAGCACCTCCAAAAGAGATAGGTGGCTGAAGCCAGCGGTGCTGGGAAAGATATTAAAGGCATAAATGGAGTCCAGCTGTAGTCCAGTGCACACTGAATATGGCAGTGGTAGAATAAATCTTCCTCGAACACTTGGGACCTTCATTAGCTCATCATCATGGAAATAAGGATAATCTGGGTAAGGTGATGACCTCCACTAATAAACTGAGGACGTTAATTCCTTGAATTAAAGTTTTAAGACAAGAAAACAATTTTTTTTCTTGTCTTAAAACCTGACTAATGTTAGTTTCAAGAACACTTAACACTAAGCGAAAATGGGGAGAAAAAAGGAAAAGAGAAGGGAAAAAAATAATTTCCTGTCTTCCTGATTGGGACAATAAGAGTATACAATTGGATTTTTTTTTTTTTATGGTATTAACCTCTTTGTTAAATAAGAACAGTCGTAGTAACTAACTGAAAACTTTGGAAAGTTTGGTTAAGTACTTTATTAGTATGAAAGTCAATCAGATTTGTATTCAGAATTGCTGCTCTGGCCATTTTCATGATGAATCTTGTCCACGTTGACAAATGTTGCAAATATTTTCCTTTAGAAATTGAAAGGCACAGCCAAACGAGAGGAAGCTGCAAACATTTCTTTCACCTTTTCACTAAGGCTTTCAAAGCACTTTGCAAACTCAACAAAATTCAAATATTTGAATTGTTGAAGGCAAAGGTAAAATAAAAATAGAATTTCAAATCAGTATATCCTTGTGGGTTTTGTTGTTGCTTCAGAAATTATCTTGTGACTTACCTGAAAATATATGAAGTCTGTGCTGTCCAATATCAAGAGGAATTGGATTGGTAAGAATTAAACATATAAAGGTGATATCTAACCTCATAATTCCATGCCATACTACTTAATCTTTTACCACAGCAGTAAAAGGTAGAGAACAAATTGCAATTTTGTTCTTTTCTCATGTCCTCCCTTCAGCATAACACAGAAATTCAAAGAGAAAGAAGTGCTCTCGGCGATTAAAAAAACCCACCCACCCATTTCTTCTTTAAAATGGCTAATGTTTCTTCCTAACACTTCAGAAAAACATTTTGGACACTAGGCCGGAGCCACAGCGACCAGGATTTGGCTGTCAAATGCCCACAACTGAGGCTAGTAGTCTTTGGGTCTGAGCAGACACAAGGTGGCAGCACCGCCTCACAGGCCAAGCCAAATTTCCTGCTTTTCGGGATCTGATTCTTATCTCTCTACCTCTTAACTCTAAGGACACGCATCACATCATGCCCCGTTGGCTTTAAAATTAACTTTTAAGTAGACAGACTGAATAACTGGCGCCAAGATTTAAAAAAATATATTACTTAATTGATTTATATAGTCTAAAAACTTGAACATGCTACTCCGGTAAGCGAAGAGTGGGAGTCACGCACTTGCGCACCACCTCGGGTAACCTAACTTGGGCGTTGAGCTCTTCCCCACGTCATGTGATGACCGCCTCTCCGCCACCTGACCTCACATTCCATCGAAGACCGGGTTCATCGTCAATTTAGTATAATACAGTGGTTTAAAGACCAACTTTGAAAAGAAAGTAAAGCGCTCTTTGTAATTTTGAGGCCTTCCCTTTTGTCTTCGGGAGTCCTAGGATGGCTATATTTTCCCTCAAATATCTTAAAATTTTTTTAATTTAAGCATTTCCCCCTCTCTTGAAATGGTTTCCTCCAATAGGCCCTGCGGTGCGGATTGAACCATTCGGTACTTCTCAGTGGGGGGGCGCGGGCTAGGGGCGGCGGAAGAGGAAGGTGTCGGGCAGCTGCTTCAGGTTTCCTGTTAGAGTTGCCAGTCTCACGCGATCTTCTTGGGTGTGCGGAACCTGGCGAGGATCCGCTCGCTTCGTGGTGTAGGGGCACGCTTGGACGGCCCGTGCGACCCCTCCTCGGGCTAGGAGGATGGTACGGCTTGGCCGAGTCACGCGCCTCAGGCCCCGCGCTGCGGCTTTTGAGCGACCAGGTAAGAGTGGCCACGGTACTGTGCAGACCTGGGTGGCAGTTGGCCGAATTGAGGCTTCTTAGCAAACAGTGGGGAACCGGGGCTCGCGAGGAGCAAGCCAGTGTTCATCCGGGCTGGGCGCGGGGGCCGACGAATTCGAGGAAGGGCGCAGGGCGGACCGCAGGAGGAAGACGCGTTGTCAGGTTCGCAGCAGCCCCGACTGCCGGACCTGGGCTAGGTGCTTTCTCCGCCCGACGGAATTTAGCTTTGCTGGCGGCCCCTGAGCTCGGTGTTAGTGCAGGCCACACTTGGTCCGTGCGGGACAGAGGTCCAGAGCGCCGAAGTGGCTTGCCCGGTTAGACCGAAGCGGGTCTGGGACCAGAACCGGGCCTATCTGGCTGCTTTGTGGAGGTGTAAAGGGCGCCAGGGTTCGGGCGAAGGGCCGAGAGGGGGACGGGTGGTGGAGGCTGGAGAAAGTCGCTTGAGGCATGTCTGGGCCGGGGAAGGGGATTGGGCTCCGGTGGCGAGGTCGGGACCTGATAGCCTTCGGGTTAGCTGAGAGGCACAACTTAGTTTTGAGTTGGTGTGGAGTGGGTTGGTTAGTGATCGGCCAGAGAGGAAGGGGATGCTGAGAACCTGAGATGTGGAGAGAGGGTGGTGTGAGGGGCACATTTGTAAACTCTAAAGGGATAAGAAATGTGACCTGGGTTCAAACCCGTCAGCATTGTTGTTTTATTCTCCTTTAACGTTGCTGTGAGACTGTATTCTTTGCCTCTTCACTCCCTTCCCGTTTTTGCCTCATTTCTGGTTTAGGGGAGAGGGTGCGTGTCATAATTCCTTCTTTCCCAGGCGGCATTCTGAGGGGCGCCCTCTGATGAGCATGTGGGCCTAGATCAGTGTCCTCCAGGGAGGGTTGAAGACATTTCTCTCCAATTCGATGTGTATTGTCAGACACGTCCTTATTACCTGGAAAGAATGTTTAGCTCAGAGATTGGTTCATTGTGGATTGAGGTCCACGGAGGTCAGCAACCATGCGAGGCAGAGGGCAAGGAGATATTGCTGAAAGGAGGTACTGGTTCTCCAGCTCTTGGACACCTGGCACCAGCTGTGGAGTCCATCTAGGTTACCAATATCATCAAATAACAGTAATAGTGGCTCGTGACACTGTTTGCCCTTCCGGTGTTATACATCAGGGAGCGCTATAAAGAAATCCAGGTGAAATGAATAGAAATAGTAGAGCCACCATGTGAATGGGTCTGAGCAGGAAGTAATCCCCTGTGGAACTTTTCACCTTGCACTTGGTGGTATCTCAACACTTGACTTAATGAAGCTCCCCTGTGGGAGACTACTTAAAGAAGCTGTGGGGGATTCTGATGCTGACCACTGGTTAAGAGCCATTCTGATACCATATTTATTTACAAAGTGTTCATACTTAGCAACCTCTCAAGAGTCCTATGAGAAGACCACAAGAAGTGGAGATGAAATGGACTCAGGGCCAGGGCACACCACAGCACAGGAGTGGGAGGATAAATCCGAAGTCACTGTCCAGGTCAGGCACAGCCACTGTGGAAAGGAGATGTGGACAAGTATCCTACCTCTTCGATGTACTTGACTACTTGCTTTGAGTATAATGTTGCAGAGACTTTTGGGCGGGGGAAGATATCAGCTCTTTCTTGGATTCTGGAATGTTTGTTGGAAGGAAAGAAACTGTTAGGCATACTCAGATCAGATTATTTTTTCAGCAAACATCTGGCAGAGATTGGAATAAGAGAGTGAATAAAGAACTGACCTCATGCTGCCCCAAATTCTGATTCCACATGTAGTGGTTAACTCTGAGAGAGAAATAGGGTTTGGCCTTCTGTTTCTCAGCTTTAAGGTGGTGCTTAGAAAAATTAAGTAACCTATTTGACATTACGTGGCTAGTAAGGGCTAGAGACAGACTTTTTTCTGACCCAGGTCTGTGTGACTCTGGAGCTAGTGTTGTTTAGGGTACCTCACTGCCTTCCAGTGGCTACCAGCCTTATAACCAACAGTAGAACAGATAAGGACTTTTAAGTTTATATTTTACAAAGATCTTTAAATATTTCTGTTTCAAGAGATCCTTTATGAAATACTGCTGTAGAGGTGTAAACTTCAGCCAAGGCTTTGTCTGCAATGTCAGTTTGCTGTTAGCTACTGCTCAATAGGCAAGGGCCAGCTAAGTCATTCAGAACCACTGAAGTCCCCAAGTCTCTTTTTTGTGTTCTAATTTGAGCTTGGCTGTAAGCTGCTTGAACTTTTTTGATGCCACAAAGTCCATTGCTCTTAGAATTAGCTCTGATTTTTTTTTTCTTTACCCAGAAAATATCAGGTTTTAGAGCTGAAGTATGACTGCCATTGTCCTACCCGACTCATTTGGAAATGCCCTTGCATGCTTTTGTGTAGGCAGGATGGTGGACATGTGATTCTGCTAAGTATTAAGGTTCATATTAATTCTCTACAGATGGAATAGATGTGGAACCTTAGCCAAGTGTGCTTTCACGTGAGTGTCTTGCTGAAAAGAATCTTTATTTCTCTTATTCTTCTCAAAGGAAGACGTGGCTTCCTTTTCCAGAGTTAACTCCTCTGCCTTTAGTTTGGGTCCCAATGCATCTTTCTCTAAAGTTCTTATTCCATTTTCCAGTGCATTTTCAACCCATTATTTTCCTTGACCTCACTGTAGTGAGCCCCATGGAACTTTTATTTAAATTCAATTTATTTGGTTCCCATGACACTAGGCTCTTGGATTCTGGCATTCCCCATGGTTGTGCTCCGGAACCTTTCCTGCTCATAGGAGCCTTTGATGAACAACTCACTTTCTCTGGCAATAACTGTCATCTCTCTGGGCAGCTTCTAAATTCACTCATTTATTCAACACTTATTAACGTGGTGCTTACCATGTGTCAGGAACTACGGTAGACAAGAAAAAGCCTCCCCCTTAGGGAATGTTCATTTCAGTAAAATAAAACGGGGGAGGGGAGAGAGTAATGGGGTTGGAGGTAAGAGGTGAGCAGCTGTTCTTAATCAGCAGCCTGATTAGCCGAGGCCTCTCCTAGTAGGGGACACACAAGGAGAAGATGAATGATGAGGAGAAGTGAACCAGGCAAAGGTTGTAGGGAGTGTTGGGGACTTTTCTCTCCAGCCCTGCCTTCTCTGATGCTGTAGTCCAGAATCAGAGAAGACTCTCAAGGCTTTCCACCTAATGTCCTCCTATTTCTTAAACTGTCTCCTTTCCCGCTGCCAACTTCCTTCCAGGATCAACTTTTATCCTGGTGCTTCATATTTTCTAGCCACCCTAGTGTCGCCATGTCTGATCTCCAGACCTGACTTGGTGTCAGCTCATCTGACTTTCTCTTTAGATGTTTTGTTTTGAGTTGGCCCCTACCACTCCCACCGTAACAACTTGAACTCCAGCCCCTGCCTCAGGTAGAAGGATGGGTGCAGTGGCAGCCCACATAAGCTGAGGGGTTCATTGTGAAGCATCAGGTGGGTTGCAGAAGTAGCAAGCAGACTAGAGAAGCAGGCCCTGAGCAGGGAACACCAGCAGGGAGGCTACTTGGAGGGCACATCCAGGGACACACCACAAGTGGTTTTTGAGGATGTGGCTCCGCAGGATGCACTCCCTCAGGGGACTCCCACACCTACTGTGCATATTCACAGTCTGCTGCTTTGCCTCCCTCCTCTAGGTTCAGTGTCCCAGGCAGGGCCTCTGACTGGCCAAGCTATGGTCATGCCCATGCCTACCTACTAGAGGATGAGTACAGAGGATGTCTGACGTTTCCCTCCGTGATGGGGGATGGGATCCCCACCAGAGAAGAGAGTAGAACCTGGCCAGTGTTCACAACTCAGTCAAACATTCAAAACTTAAATGGTTTCTCACTGTTTTGAGCAAGGCTGTCTGACAGAATTTTTCTATGATGATAGAAATGCTCCATGATCTACACTGTCCTTTCAAAATGGTGGCTGTGAGCCACATGTGCCTAGTGAACACATGAAAAGTGGCTAGTGAGAGGAACAGGGCTTTAACAGGGCTTTTCATTTTAATTAAATCTAAGTTGCCACATTTGCCTCATGAGTACTGTATTGGACAGCGTGGGTCTGGAGAATACATTTTCCCTCTTTAGCCTGGTTTCCAGGCCCTTCTGTGTCACATGAGTCTGGTAAGCTGGGCCACCACTGTCCAACCTCTGTGGCTTTGCTCCTGTGTTCTCATTTCCAGACCTCTTCTGTTTGTCAGTCCAATGGACGCGCTCCCACATTTAAAGCCTTGCCCAATTTTCCCAACCAGAGGGCACTTGTGTCTGCATCCACATCCCTTACTCTCCCTTACAGTGGACAATCTACCAGACTTGCTGCCCAAGCCCAGCTCTCAGCTTGGGAAAGCTGCCTCCTCTTATAATTTGCATTTTGTTCTCTTGGTCTCTGGAGTAACACTGGAGTTCACCTTTCTGCCTGTCATTCTCTTACCCTGGCCAGCTCTTCCTCCCCTTCATATTTAAACTCTGGGGGCCCCTAGCAGAGGGGCCACCCCACTCAGCTACCTCCATATTCCATCATCTTCACTCAAAGGCTTAACAGGCATTGGGCTCTCAGCCTCCTCCTCACTTGTTCCTTCTCCTATCTTTCACATTCCTTCCTTACTGGTCCAAATAGCTTTGTTCCCTTCTTCACACTCCACAGTCCACCCATGAGCAGAGTCTGCTGGCTCTGCTTTGGGAATATAGTCACAATCTAACTATCTTTACCACCTTCCACTGCTCACCTAGCTGTGTCCACCATCTCATCTCACATGAAATAGTGGGAATGTTACAACTAGTCTCCCTGCTTATATCCTGGCTTTGGAAGTCTGTTTTCTGCACAGCAGCCAGGATGATGCTTTGAAAATAAGATTCGAATGTATCATGTTTCTCAAATCAGAACCCACCAAAGGCTCTCTAATTTCTAAAAACAAATCAGGGTCTTACCATGGCCGAGAAGGGTCTGCCTCCTCCTAGTTTCCTGCCCTCATTCCCCAATTCTGTGAACACTCAGATCCCCAATCGTGCCCCCTGCTTGGCCCCCCATGGCTCCCTCTGTTCCTTCAGTTCTTGATTGGGGAGCCTTTCTGTCTGATATCGCATCCCACCTCCTCTGGTGATTCTCTGCCCTGGACCATCTGTACTTTTATTTCTAATGCCATCACCCCATAAGAGTAAGCAGTTACTCATGTGTCCCTCCCCTCCTAGAAGGTAAGCACCATGCAGGCAGCATCACATTACCTAAAACATTGTCCACCTCATAGGAGGTGCTCAACAGCTAGTGGTGGCATTTGCTGCATCATCACTCGTGCACGTCTTCCCCTCTGTCTACCCTGTAGGCCTCTCACTGTTCTAATGGAAGGGTTTTCTGTGTGATCATTGAATTACGTTTTTCTTCTTTCGTTGTCATTCTTCATAGGCAGGGACCATGTCTGTCTGTCTGTCTGTCTCTCTGTCTCTCTCTTATTTCTCCTGCATTCAGTGCAGTGCTGGCACAGAGTCAGTGCTCAGCCAAGTTTGCCTGGTGGGTGACCCACCTCTCCTGGATGGGAAACCCACTGACAACACCTACCTAGTCCCTATGCGCCAGGGACTGACAGGTTCTGTAGTGTGAACATGCATTGGCCAGTTGATGGTATTTTCCCTCCCCCCTCCACAGGCCTCGTGCTATCTCCAAGGCACCATGAATGCCATCGTTGCTCTCTGTCACTTCTGTGAGCTCCATGGCCCCCGCACTCTCTTTTGTACTGAAGTTCTGCATGCCCCTCTTCCAAAAGGGGCTGGGAACGGGGACAGCCCTGGCCAAGGGGAACAGGCCGAGGAGGAGGAAGGTGGCATTCAGATGAGCAGTCGGATCCGTACTCACAGCCCAGCAGAAGGAGCCAGTGCAGAATCCAGCAGCCCAGGACCTAAAAAGTCAGACATGTGTGAGGCAAGTGTTTCTCAGGTGTGGGGATGTTTCTTCAGGGGCTTGTGTTAGTGCTTGTGTGTGGGACCTCTTGGGGGAGGACATCAGGGGTGGTGGTGGATTCTTGTTCATACCAATGCTGACGTCTGAGGCCTCCTCCTGAGGCCCACTTGCAAGCTCCTGCCAAGTGGTTATGTCAGGACCAACCAAGAACAGATGCCAGCACAGAGCACTATGTGAGCCACTTAACAGCTATAATCCTCAGCTTGCCTTCTGTATGATGGGGATTCGCACTATAATTATCTCATAGGGATGAGCTTTGTATTAAATGAGATAATGTACACCGAGCTTTTCATAATATCTGCTACACAAGTGCTCAGTCGAGTAGATTTCATGCTCTCTGACAACCTTTGTGATCTTTGCATCCTGGTTATCCTATTCAGGAAACATTGAAATTCTCGGATAAGTATAACTCTACAAGCCATTTATTTTTATATAAAAACAGATTGAGTTTTCTATTTCAAATTTGCGTAAGAATAAGATAGTGTGTTGCTGCTTCCTGACTAACTGGTTTTCTTTTCCTTCTTGTGGGCAGGGCTGCCGGTCACTTGCTGCAGGGCATCCCGGGTATATCAGTCATGATAAAGAGACTTCAATTAAATATGTCAGTCACCAGCACCCCAACCACCCCCAGCTTTTCAGCATTGTCCGCCAGGCTTGTGTGCGGAGCCTGAGCTGTGAGGTGAGCACCGATGATGTAGGCAGAGAGGCAGCTGTCTCTGTAGAGATCTCACACTCTCCACAGTGCCCTGAACAGGTTCAGTGTTGGCTATGGAAAGGAAGACAGAAGTCAGTCCTGTCATGAGGAGGATGAGTAGATCAGTGAGCAGGGAGCACAGGGGGGCCTCTATTCTCCAGAACTCCAAAACACATTATGTTAGATTCGAATTTTCTAAATGGTTGCTAGCTTATCACTTTAAGCACCGAACCTTTGTTATTTGTCTATTCTTCATGGACATGTTTCTAAAATAGGGAATATTTCTGAGATATGTAGTTTATCACATCAAACATCACCTTTTTTATTTTCTCAGTCATCATGTGCTCCTAGACCCTACTAAAGAATGAATCCATTTGTTTCTAAATTCCATGGTTGCCGTTGTTGAATTTGAGTCTTAGCTTTTATGTTTTTATTTGTCACAAAGAATTCATAATCCAGTTACTGAAACTTCCTGTCATCATATCCACTTGGTCAGACACACCTAGCTCTCTCATCTTTAGGTCTCACTTATTGTTGTGTGCCTACCTTCGGCTCTTTCCCTTTTTATTTCCTGCTACTAATCTGCTAGCAGGCAGATGATCATATGTGATAGAGTTTTGTGTAAAGGAATAGTGACTGTGTCATGAGAGAGCGCTGAGTTCTCTCCTACAAATAAAGTATGCAGATTTTATTACATGGATGCTGCATTGGCTGTTTTGACCTGCCAGCTCTCTATTATATTCTGGGTGAGTGATGTTGGCAAATTTGAGTCAGAGAGAGTTAATATTTGTACAAGAATTACTTATGGCTCAAGGTAGAAAAAGTAATGAACGTACTTTACTGGTTCTTGTATTCCTTAATAACGTTATCTTTAGAAAGTTTGACCCCAGGAGCAAATGAAAGTGAAGTTTTCCTTTCTCATCCCTACCCTTCCCACTCTCCCTATAATTAATGGCAGAAAAAAAAACCTGAACAGGAGGATTTGATTTTATATTACTGAAGCAAGGAGAGGACTGTGTCTTGTTGTGGTTGTTGTTTTGTCCCAGGTCTGCCCTGGCCGTGAAGGCCCTATCTTCTTTGGGGATGAGCAGCATGGGTTTGTGTTTAGCCACACCTTCTTCATCAAAGACAGCCTGGCCAGGGGCTTTCAGCGCTGGTACAGCATCATTGCCATCATGATGGACCGGATTTACCTCATCAACTCCTGGCCCTTTCTGCTTGGGAAGATCCGAGGGATCATCGATGAACTCCAGGGCAAGGCACTCAAGGTGACCCCAGATAAAGGGGGAGTGGGTGGTGGTGGGAGAGGAGATGTCCACTGAAAGAGGGTAAGAGCACATGGTCCTGTGGCCACTGCTCTGTCTAAATTGTAGTCTCCTGGCTTCAGAGTCGGGGTTGTGGCCATAAGCCTTGCAGTCAGTCAGTCCTGCTTGCTTTGCTGGTCTCTCCTGAGTCTCTCGTGCTGATTATCATTCAGCTCTGGCTTCTTTACTGTAGTCAGATGCCCTGGTTTTATCCCTGGTGTCTTTGCCTCCTTTGACCATCATTTCAAAAGCCCGGTCATTAATTGTGTTACAGACCCACCACCTAACATAGACCTCCAGCTTTGGCATTGCATCTCTCAGGATAGGCCAGGTTATACTCTGTCAACAAACAGCCCTCAAACCTCTGTGGCTTAAAACCACAATTTTTTTCTTGTTCATGTTCTGTGTCCATTGCAGGGAAGTGAGGGATCAGCTTATTGTAGGCGTCTTGGCAGATGGAGCAGTAGCCATATTGAATGTTGCTTGTTTTCCTGCTAGAGGGCATGAAGGGTACTGGTCACATGTCCCACCCACAGGCTCTGGGTAGTGAATGCCTCTATGTCCCTGGAAGGGAGAGGACTAGAAATACTTGGAGAATATCAGTAATGACCACCTCGAGCACATATGTTACTTGAATACCTGTCAAGTGCCTAATGAGTTGGCTGTAGGAGAGGGTATAAGAGAAATCCTTAACCAATTCCGCTTCTCAGGTGGCTTCTAATCTAGTTAGGGAAGCAGACCATTCTGTCTAGAGTTATGAGACTGGGCATTTTCTGTACTTTGCATCAAGGGAGCAGAGTTGGACAGTCTTCAGGAGTAGCATTGATGAAGTTGGCTGTGAATGAGCTGGGCTGCTCAACTGGTTTTGTTTTGTTAAAGGGTTACCCCTTCCCTTTGCATTTCAGGTATTTGAAGCAGAGCAGTTTGGATGCCCACAGCGTGCCCAGCGAATGAACACGGCTTTTACACCATTTCTGCACCAAAGGAATGGCAACGCTGCCCGTTCACTGACATCTTTGACAAGTGATGACAACTTGTGGGCTTGCCTCCACACCTCCTTTGCTTGGTAATGAGATTCTCAGGTCTTTTGGCAACTGTTAGAATAAGAGCAGTCACGGTATGTTGGTTGGATTGTGCATGAATTTGGGGAGAACAGTCATTGGATGAGTTCCTTGGGTACCTCTGTGGGGTGTACTTGTGAATGAGCACTGAACTAGGTTCAGTTTTCCCAAATATGTGCAAGATGTGTTTAGGTAGAACTCACTCCAGTGATATTTTTTAAATGATGTTCCCATTCCAAGACTAGTGATCTCCTCCCTTCTTTGTATATAACAATAAGCATGTATCTTACACAGCTTTTGTAGGTCAAGAATTGGAGAGTGGCTCAGCTGGGTGGTTCTGGCTCAGATTCTAAGGAGTTTTTGGTCAGCTGTGCTGCATCATCTGCAGGTTTGGCTCCCTCACAGAGCTGGCAGGTTGGTGCTGACTGGGCAGGAGATCTCAGCTCCTTACCCTGGGCCATATGAGCTGACTTCCCTCAGAGTGAGCAATCCAAGAGAGAATGAAGTCTGATCTATCTACAAGGTCTCATGACCCGGCCTTGGCAGTCACACATGGACACTTCCAGCACATGATGTTTGTTAGAAGTGTGCTGTGTCACTAAGGTCAGCCTAGTCAAGAGGAAAGGATTAATCTCCATCTTTTGAAGGGAGGAGAGTCGATGAATTTGTGGACATATTTGAAACCATCACAGTTTGTCATCTCGCCACAAATTGTTTCTGTTCTCCCATTGCAAGATATAACTCCTTCCAAAGACTCCTCCAAATTCTCATTCCTGTGCAGTGTCAGCTTGAAACGTAGGGTCTCGTCTGTGTAAGGTCCTGGTGTGGGTGAGTCTCCTTAGATGGAGATCCTTGAGTACAGTCCCGACAACCTGCGAACTAAAGAGAAATTATTTGTCTCCCCATCCAACATACATTCCTCTTTTAAAAGTCACTTTTATTAGAAAACTTTTTACAGCCCAAAGTAGAATAAATAGTACAAGGAACTATGTACCCTATCATCCAGCTTTAGCAGTTACCAACATTTTACTGCTTTTTCATATGTCTCGTCACTTTTTTTCTAGAATTTTTTAAAGCAAATATTACTTGTATCATTTCAGCCATGAAACCATTATCATAACCAACAAAATGGATTTATTCCTTAATGTTATCCAGCCCAATCCATGTTCACTTTTCCTATTTTGTCTCAGAATTGACTTTTGTATTAGGTTCAGAGCACAATACACAGACTGTGCTAAATTTCTCAGTCTAGAACAGTTAGTCCTGCACCCCCTCTGGGTTTTCCCATGTCTCTTGTTGGAGGACCTGGATCATTTGTTTTGTAGAATTCCCCTTTTAGGTTTGGTTGATCGTATCGTCATGATTTTGCTCAACACATTTTTTTACGCTATTTTCTATATTTTCTATAAATTGGTAGTTAGACCAAGAGGCTTGATTGGCTTCAGATTTAGTTTTTCTTTTGGCAAGAACACATTATGACTTTGTTCTCCAGGCTCCTGAAAGCGTGTGGTAGCCGGCTGACTGAGAAGCTCCTGGAGGGTGCGCCCACTGAGGACACCTTGGTTCAGATGGAAAAGCTTGCGGGTGAGCTGGGAGGTGCTTGTGCTGGAAGCCTTTGCCTGCAGCGGCTACTGGGGACCGTCATAGCCACCTGGCCCCTCCACCATGCTGGCAGAAAGAGCCGACAAAGGGGATGAATAACCCCTTTAATCTTGGTGTTTTTATCGTGATTTCCTGTCTCAGTTTCCTTGATAGTCACATGAAAGAGTCTGGTTAGAAAAACCCACTGTGAAGGCTATCAGTCTAGAGAGGATCGATTGATTGGAGGTTTTCTAGAAAGTCTCTTATTCTTTGTTCTTTAACAATAAAATGTTATACTTCAATTGGACCTAAGGTTCCCATCAAGGGCAGTGGTTCTCAAACCTCACTAATACCTGGAACCCTCCCCAGGTTCATGATCAGATCTTCATGTCTGGGGTTCAGAGACCTCTGTTTTGAATAACTTCCCAGGGAGTTCTAGTGCTGCAAATACCAGCCCAGGAACTTCTGATCGTGATCCGGGCTGTGCTTTTCCTTCAGAGATGATTCCATTTTTGATGATCTAGGTCCATAGTCTCAACTGCAGGTTTGAGTAAGATAGACTTATGGTGTGTGCTGTGTGTAGTTCGTTACTAATAATGCTCGATGTACTTCAATTTGCAAATGATTGACCTTCTAAATAAGTTGTAATTTTCAGAATCTATGTCCTCATGGATCAGTTGACCCTATAACTGTTTGTTATTGTATTGATTACAAATTTCTAGGCTAGTGAAGATAGCAAAAGTGGTCTGTTGGTGAGGTTTATTTATACAGAGAACCAAGTGTATCAGGAGATAAACTTTTTGGAGAGATAGAATGTAGGCATGCAGGCTTGCTGTCATGTCTTAGATTATATTCTGGTAACAAAAGAAGATGAACATAGGGGTTTGGAGCACACACTTTGGGACTGGACGTACCTGGCTTCAGATACTGCCTGTGTGTTCTGCGTGCATGGGTACAGCCTCTTCCTTATGGGTCTCACCATTTGTGAGGAGTGTCATGAAGATTAATTAAAATAGCAAATATTTCTTTGTCTTTAAAATGGGGAGAATAGTAATGATCTCAGGACAATTGAAAGGATTAAATGAAATAATGTGTGGAAGCCTGATTGAGGATATGCTCAGTAAATATGAGCTCTTGTCATTCTTACCATTTGTTTGAATTTTTCCACTGCAGTGAACAGTTCACAGTCTTGCAGATGTGTGCTTTACAATGTAGAGCGAGGCTCTGGGCTAAGTATACAGCAGACTGAATTCTCCTGGCCCACCACAAGGCTCCTAGGGCAACACGTAGTATAGACAGCTGACCAAAACTAAAAATCAGTAACTTTCTCTGGTCAACATGAGATGCCTTGGGCTGAAGTGGTCACGTAATGAGGCTATTGCATCAAGGGAATGAAGGAATCCGAGGGCAGTATGTTTCCTAACTCTCTTGGTCATCTGTCTTGCAGACTTAGAAGAGGAATCAGAAAGCTGGGACAACTCTGAGGCTGAAGAGGAGGAAAAAGCCCCTGTCTTGCCAGAGGGTGCAGAAGGGCGGGAGCTGACCAAATGCCCAACAGATTTTTCCTTGCACTTAGACTGTGGAAACTGGCAGCCGCGAAAGTTGTCTGTCTTTAAGTCCCTTCGGCACATGAGGCAGGTAGGCAGCGGAGGGATAGAGCTATAATCAGAAGCTCAGGAGAAGAGCCCAGTCCTCTCCTTCTAGCTCATCTCCATCTAACATACTTTGTTCTTTGGGCCCATCCTGTTCGAGACCCAACAGGGACTGGATGTTTAGAAGTAACCGAACCTTCTTGGTGAGTGGCTGAAGATGGCACTGGGCATCTGAGGTATCTTAGCCACAGGATCAGTGCTCCCCTTTTAGTGATGATATAGGTGATTTCTTTAAAGAAAGGCCTGGATGGTTGGCTTTTTTCATTGTTTGCTAATCTTGTCATTATAGAAACTTCTAAAAGAACTGATGAGCACTTTTTTTTTTGCATGCAGCCTAGATACTTTGCATATTGAAAATAATGGCTCTTCTTACAAAAAATCGGAAACAGTCTGAATTATCCAACCATAAGAATTGCATCCAAACAATGGAATATCATTAAGCACAAGAAAGCAAGCATGTAATATGTTGTATAGGGTGGTGCATGCACTGCTTAACGATGGGGATATGTTCTGAGAAATGTGATATTAGATGATTTCATCACGTGAACGTTGTGGAGTGCACTTAACAAACCTAGATGGTGTAACCTACTACTGTAATTGTATGTGCTATACTTTTATATAACTGTTAGCCCAGTAGGTTTGTTTATACCAGCATCACCACAAACACCACAAACATGAGTAATGTGTTGTGTTACTATGATACAATGGCTGTGAAGTCACTAAGTGATAAGAATTTTTCAGCTCTATTATAATTTTACAGGACCACCACTGTGGTGTATATAGTCTGTTGTTGACCAAAAAATCATTATGTGGCACATGACTGTATATCTGTATTTTAAGGACAAAACAGATGTCTCACAGGTAACAATATTGACCATGGTTTTATTTGGTCAGGCGAGAGGGACACTAGATTATGAGGGCAGGTTGTCCCTTTTTATAACATTTTCCTGTATTTTAATAGTAACCATGAATTTAATCAGAAGATAGTTATTTCTGTTTTGGAAAATGGAGTAAAGCCCAATTTAACGGCAGTTGCTCTATAGGATTTCTGGATGAAAAACAGTTATCCATTGAAATCATGTATTTGGTTGAAATTGCCCTTGTTGATTATTTATGTGGATTAAAGTTTGAAGGATTCCACTGGAGGTGGGAGTACTTTGAGGCTATTGGGTTTAGTAAAAGGTAGTTTTATAGCCTTTATTTATTTATTTATTTTGCCATGTTTATAAACCATGAGACAACCGACAGAACTCTTTCAAGATGGAACATCATGGAAGTTAATAGAAGGTGGGATGGACCCAGAGCTGAGCCTGGGAATAAGCATTTCCCTGTGAGCCTCCCTTGTCAGCCCTGAATAGGTGTCTGGGATCCAGTGGTGACTCAGGCAGACACAGCCCCACTCACCCAGAGTTAACACCTTGTTTATTCTGGATGCCCTGCTTTCATTAATGGGATCTAGATTAGATATTCTAAGAAGTCACACTACACTCTTTTGGCCCATAGTGAGTTCAGGCAACTAAAACCCGACAGTCTTCTTTTTTCTTTCTTGAATTTCTAGAATAAAATTTGTTTTTACCCCCCTCTCAAAAAAAAAAATAGAGTGGGGAGAGGAGTTGATCTAAGTTAAAGCAGAATAAAGAGAGGACAAATAAAGCAATCATGATCCTTTAGTGACTCTTAGATTGAGAGAATAGTAGCTAGAAAGGACACTGTTAGAGATTTAGAGCTCTGGACAGTGAGTTTATTACATCAGTGTGGCATTTCTGGGTGTGGTGTGTATTGGGTTTGTGTAAGAGAAGCCCTTGTTCTTCCTGGGTGCTGAAGTGTCATGATGCCTACCACTTAACTTTCAAATGGTTCAACAAAATAAAGTGTATATAGAGAGAAGGTAAATGTTGCAAAAAGCTAAGTAGAGACATGGACCTTGTCCAGTCATCTTTTTTCTCCTTCAAGGTTTTGAAAATAAAATTGGGAAAGAGATTTTATAAAATATGCCAAGAGTTTTGGGATCAGGCTTTTAGGTGCAAATCTGGTGACTTCTACCTGCCTCTTTCTGACCTTGAACAAGTTACTCAGCTATCCTGAGAAGATAAGTGATTTTCTTTCTCCTGACCCATCTTCCTTCACTATACCAAGAAAGTTTCTAGACAGACACACAAATAATGTCAATTGGACAGAAAGAAAATTCAAGGCAGAAAGCACTGAACTCTTTTTCAGGTCCTGGGTGCCCCATCTTTTCGCATGTTGGCCTGGCATGTTCTCATGGGGAACCAGGTGATCTGGAAAAGTAGAGACGCGGACCTTGTCCAGTCAGCTTTTGAAATTCTTCGGGTAAGTGTATTTTTTTATTGTGTTTTGTAACAGGACAGTATTTGCCTAGTGGGTTTTTAAAAAATCTTGAATTTAGGTGCGAATGTTAGGATGCATTGATAGCCCAAGTTCATCAGTGTCCAAGTTCCTGCCTCAATCTAAGATCTGTGTTATTTCTCCACTATTAAAAATGGTAGTCATTGATGAGTTTTATTTCCAGTGGAAGGAGTCTGTGCTATCCTGATAGATTGAAAACAAATTACCCTATCTTCTTCTCAATCCCCTAATCTCAGAAGCCATCAGAGTGGTTCACAGCTGCTGTAGAAGCAGGCCTGTGTCACCATCCTTATGCACGAGCAGTCTCGATAAGTCAGGTGGGATGCAGAGGTAGCATGCCGTCTCCATCCCGGAGGTGTAGTAGATGCGAAGGCCCAAGTTTTGCTCTGACGTATTTAGGTAATCAGAAAATACGTGTGCGCTTTGCTGTCTGCCCAGGTCTGTGAAGGCACAAAATGAATATGACACAGTCTCTCAAAACTTATAATCTCTGTCGGGGATGAGGGAAGAGACAAATTTCTGAGAAAATAATCATGTAAGAACACTATAAAGCAAGAGGCAGCATGAGTCGCACATGACCAGTGGCCAGGAGACACCCAGTGGGGTTGAGTGACCAGGGACACCTTCTGGGAGGAGAGAGGCTTTAGATTGAGCTACAGAGAGCCCATGGGTATGGTGAAGACAGGCAGGGGTTGGGGATGTTCCAGCTGGTGTTGGTCCTGAGTCTCTCTCTCCTGTCTAGACCATGCTGCCAGTGGGCTGTGTCCGCATTATCCCTTACAGCAACCAGTATGAGGAGGCCTACCGGTGTAACTTTCTGGGCCTCAGCCCACATGTGCAGATCCCTTCTCACGTGCTGTCCTCAGGTGCGTGCCTTTCCTGTCTGATCTGAGTCCCTGAACCTCAGGGCTCCGAAGCGAAACTGGATCTTAGCTGTGCATTTGAGGAGGACGCCTTCTGGCCTCGGAATCAGGCGGACTCACATTGTAGGACGAGCTTTCTAAATACCATTGGGCCTCTGTTTTCTCTTTAAAATGGGTGGGGATTTGATGGGCCATCCTCATAAGAATGATGGCTTGCTGGGGTGTGGTTTTTAGTCTGGGGCAGGTTATAGTCTGGGGGGTGGGAACAACACTAGTTGATGTTAGGATTGTAGTACCATCCTGATGAGTGTGAGTCGGAGATGCCATTGAGGTCCCAGAGGCTTGCTGGACTGATAGCATGCCTTCGTATTCCATGAGTCTCGTGGTCTTCCTTTCCTCTCTTACTGATCTGTCATACTTCTTGGTCTTCTCCAAGTTTTCCCTTCCATTTGTATGCCTTAAATCCATCCTAGACGTTCATTAGTAGAGTGGGGCTTTCCCAGTCCAGCTTTGCCCTCAGTGCTGACAAACTTCTCTAGGCAGAGAACAAGAAACTAATTAGCATCCCTCACTTTTGGTTTGAGAAGTTCAGGAGTAAGCATGAGGTGCAAATCCTGGCCTCCTCAGGCAGTCAGAATTTCTCTGAGTTCATCTGTGAGGGGCAGTCAGTGTGCTCACAGGTATAGGAGGGCAGTCAGCAGAGTATGTGCATTTAGCAGCCTCTCCATTCAGCACCCAGACTCAGTCCTGAGTCCGTGAGAGGCAGTGCCTTTTTTTCTGGGTAGAGTTTGGAACACGGGCTCTGATTCCAGATATAAGCTTGAAATTCTTACCATTACTAGCTCTGTGACTTAGTGAGTCACTTAGCTTCTGAGTCTTTCCCTATCTATAAAATGGGGGCAAGATTGATACCACGGTCATTGGGGTGTTCAGTAGTAAGTGAATTGAGGTATGTAAAGTAATTAGTAAAATTTATAGTAAAATATGTTAGTTTAATTGAGGCAAAAGTTACCCATAACTATTCACAAATAAACTATAGGTTTTAAATACCAGAGCATTAATCTCAGGAGACTGGAGTTTTTCCCTAGTTGATCTGAGATAATTTGGAGCGGCAGATTGAGGTGGGCTTGTTAAAGGGATGAAGAGGAACACTCAACGGAGCAGTGCTTTTTGTGTTGCCACAGAATTTGCTGTTGTAGTGGAGGTCCATACGGCCACTCGTTCCAGCCTCCACCCAGTCGGGTGTGAGGATGACCAGTCTCTCAGCAAGTATGAGTTTGTGGTGACCAGTGGAAGTCCTGTAGCTGCAGATCGAGGTGGGTGCTGCTGAACTATCTTTCACCAGAACCAGAGTGGGAGTAAGGTCGCTGAGGCCTCTCACTTAACCCTGTGCTGACACCTACCCCCTACTTTGTCCCCACCCTTATTCCCAGTTGGCCCAACCATTCTGAACAAGATGGAAGCTGCTTTGACCAACCAGAATCTGTCTGTGGATGTGGTTGACCAGTGCCTCGTCTGCCTCAAGGAAGAGTGGATGAAGTAAGCGCACACCACCTTGCCTCCTAGAGTCTTTGCTTTCTGACTGGGGAAGGCTGGATTGCTGACAGCATTGTGTCTACTTAGGAAAACCAGAGCTGTTTCCAGAAAAAGGTGAGGTCGTGGCCACCAGGAGAGGCGATCTAGAGTAGAAGAGCATGAGTTCAAATACCAGCTCCATCACAATGTATTGGCTAGATGACATTGAGCAAGTGACTCACTGCCCCCAAGCTCAGTCTGTGAGATGGGGGTGACATGTGCCTCCAAGGGAAGCAGTTATTTTTGCTGCTTAATTAACTTTAAAAATCTGAAAGTCAGATGATAGATTTTCTTTTTACCAAAACAAGTTACTTTATTCCTATCTTCGTAGTAATTTTTTGTCAAATTTAATTAGTGAAACAGTGTCCTGATTTCAAATAATGCAGTGACACTTAGGAGCAACCAGTTCCTTTCATGAATTTAGCATTTTTTTTTTCTTTTTTTCTCTCCTGTTTTGATGCACCAGCCATATTACCCAGGGTTATAACTGATGAGAAAATTAGAGATCCTAAGGTGTGCAGGTATAGGCTGCTACTTTGCTGCATTCTCTCTTCTGATGTTTGAATTCCAGCTCCATTTGCAGAGCCATTGTTGGTGTCGAAGACCTTAAGCCTCAGGACCAGAGCGCTAGTGATTGTGTTATGGTATCTGAGTGTTTTGTTTTTGGTTTTCTACAGCAAAGTGAAAGTCCTTTTTAAATTCACCAAGGTGGACAGTCGACCCAAAGAAGACACTCAGAAGCTCCTAAGTATCCTCGGAGCATCCGAGGAGGACAACGTCAAACTGCTCAAGTTTTGGATGACAGGCCTGAGCAAAACTTACAAGTCACACCTCATGTCCACAGTCCGTAGCCCCACAGCCTCAGCCTCGTAATTGATCCCACCGTGGAAGTCTGTGTCTGTGTAAGCCTTCTGGGAAGTGGTAATGGCCATTGTTGCCATTGAGCTTAGAGACAGGTCTCTGGTGGCAGTCACAAGCCGTCCTTCCATTTCTGAATGCTGGCATGGAGCCGTTGCCTAGCAAGGAATGGAAACTGTTGGGGCTGAACTTTGCCTGTGTGTGGGATTTGGGCCCAGTGTAGTCCTTGGTACCATCCCACAAGCTTTCAGTTGCTCCAGCCTAAAGAAGACAATGGGAGCTTTGTGACAGCAATGGGTCCCCAGCATTTGCGTACCCCTATGAGAGAAGACTATAAAGAAAATGTGTGTCTCATGCCTAGACCTCAAAATTTATGGAGAAAACAAGTCAGTCTTGACTTGGGTATTTTAGCCATAATAATAGCCTCTTGAAATTCAGCAAGAGTTGTCCAGGTTTTATATGTGTGCATATATGGTTTGGGACAGTTGTGAATTTTCAGGACAAGTGCTGATCCTTAGTCATTTTCAGTAATCTGGCTTTGAGTTAGGGCTCTGAGAAAGGTTTTAGGGGGTAGAGTAAATGTGTTCCTCATCTTTGGATCCTCTGGATTTCATGTGTTGAAGTCATGTGACTACTAGGTCTTCTGGCCATGCTCTCCTGAGGTTGCTTTGAAATTATCCTGTAGCTTGAGGACAAACCTCTGATCTTTGTTACACAAAGATGATACTTTGCTGAAATGTACAGTGGAGCCATTTGACTTGCTTAACTCACTGTTTATAGAGTTCAGAAACCCACCATAGTTTTATTCCACGTCACTTTGCCCTTTATTTTTTCTTTAAACATTTATACTTAGCTGTAGTTAATTTTCAGAGTATGGTGATTTACGATAAGATAGTTTTATCACCCCAGTGTGCATTTTTGATAAGGGTTAATGGTTTGGAGGAATTTTCCAGCAGTTTTGCTGGTTGGTTTAGTTTTTTTGTGTTTATATTTAATGTGAAGACTAAGTGTATATAACTGGTTAACTGTATCATTCAAGAACATCGAAACAATAAATATGTATTTTTATAAATGGTTGACTACATGGTTTTATTGGTTTGATAACTAAAGTTTTCCTGGGATCAGCCACACAAAATATTATGGTTAAAATAACACCAATGATGATATAACTATTTTGGAACTCTGGAGTCTGTTAAAGGCTTACAGCTTCCAGGGAAAGAGTTGGTAAATTGTGGTTAATTTTGGTCAATTTCAGCACTTGGCACAGTTGCAGCTACTCATTTCCCACCTCCCAGCCACATGGCAGGCAGTGTTCACGTGTTCCTGCAGCAGCTTTTACACAGCACGTGGGAGCTGGGATGGGTAAAAAGGACCCTGTGCTCCCAACTGTTGGAGATCTATGCTCTAATCACTGATTGCTGCTTCTGATCATGGATGCAAAGACATTGGCAGCCATTGTTGCATCTCCCCCGCATTGTTACAAGCCCCTCCTCTAACTGAAATGACTACCAGGAGACTTAAAGTGCTGGTACTCTCTTCCCCCTTCATTTTTTGCTTTTCCCATTTCAGGAGCCAGACATTAAAGACTATGACATTCAGAAATAACTGCATATATATAGCAAAAATTAGAAAGTACTACATGCCCAAGGAAAGACTCAGAAAAGACCTGAGAAAAGCTTACACTGCAGGCCTGTCCTTGGCAAAGAGACAGCCTAGAACAATAAAAATAAAAACAAGAAAAGCCTTGGGAAAGAGGAGTATCTGATTTCCAGAGTTGACACATTATTAGATTTAAATGTCCAATGCTCAACAACAAAATTAAGGCATACAAAGAAATAGGAACATATAGCCTATTCAAAGGAAAAAAATTCAACAAACTCCCTGAAAAAGACTAAATGACAAATTTATTAGACAAAAATTCTGAAGCAAGTGTCTTAAACATGCTCAAAGAACTGAAGATGTGGAGAAAGTCAAGAAAATGTGTGAAAAAAATAGGAATATCAATAAAACAGAAAGCCTAAAAGGGACCCAAGAATTCCTGATCTGAACACTACAATGACTGTAATGAAAAATACCACTAGAGGGATTAAAAGGTAGGTATGAGCAGGCAGAAGAAAGAATCTGAATCTGAAGTTAAAATAATGGAAATAGGCTGTGTTAAGAATCATTCTGGGATTCGAGCAGAAGATGGCAGGATAGGTAAAAGCAGGATTCGCCTTCTCCCAGGTCCGCATTGAAATTACAACCAAATTATAAAATAACATGGAGAATCACCTGAAGTCCAGCTGATCATAACACCTACCTCTGATGATACATAAAGGAGCCACGTCAAAGCCGATACAGCATAGGCAACAACCATCTGCGGATTGCTTTGTAGTTCACCAGGTACCCCTGAGCAATCAAAAGCAGCGTCTGACCTTGGCCTACTGGGGACCCTGCCCAAGGGACCACAAAACCAACACATCCAGAGGCTGGCACCAGACCACATCAGAGCAACTCCTGACTAGCCCCATTAGCAGTACACACACAGTGGTTGCAGCAAGTACCCAAGTATGCTAGGGCAAATCCCATTCAGTGGGATCTGCCCCTGCAAAGCAACTCTTACCCTGAGGCTGCAGCTAGTTCCCACAATTAGCCTGAGTGTTAATTCTATCCACTGATGTACTAACAACAATAAAGGCTTGGTAACAACAGAAGATCACACATAACCCACACAAAGATCATGTCCAAAGCCCTTGGCATAGGGGATCAGGGAGAGTGCTCCAATGGGCCACACAGGACACCTTCCACATTAGACCATCAGGCCAAGGTTAAGAGACAAAAGAAATATTCCTGACACATAGGAATGAGCACAGGCTAATAAAATGAGAAAACAAACATGCCACAAATGAAACAACAGGAGAAAACTCCAGAAAATAAGCTAAATGAAACGGGGGCAAGCAACCTACCAGAGATAGAGTTCAAAATAATGGTTATAAGGATGCTCAACAAACAGGGAGAGAATGGATGAGCACAATTAGAACCTCGACAGAGAGTAAGCATAAAAAACAACAAACCATAAGAAAGAACCAGACAGAAATGAAGAAAACACTAAAAAGATTCAACATTAGATTGGACGAAGCAGAAGATCGAATCAGCGAACTGGTAGCAGAATGCAGCCAATCAGATCAACAAAAAAGAATTTTTAAAAGTGAGGATAGTTTAAGAGACCTCTGGGACAATATGAAGTGTAACAATATCCGCATCATAGGAGTACCCGAAAGAGAAGAGAGAACGAGGAATTGAGAATCTATTTGAAGAAATAGTGACAAAAAACTTCCCTAACCCGGCAAAGGAATTAGACATACAAGTTCGGGAAGCACAAAGAGTCCCACATAAGAGGAATATGAACAGACCCACACCAAGACACATCATAATTAAAATGCCAAAGGTCAAAGAACCTTACAAGCAGCAAGAGAAAGACAGCTAGACTTAAGAATGTCTGCCGATTTTTCAATGGAAACTTTGCAGGCCAGAAGGGACTGGCAAGAAATATTCGAAGTTATGAAAAACTAGAAACTACAGCCACAGATACTCTGCCCAGCAAGGCTTTCGATTAAAATGGAAGGTGAGATAAAGAGCTTCCCAGGCAGGAAAAAAGCTTAAGAAATTCATCACCAACAAGCCAGCATTAAAAGAAATGTTAAAGAGACTTCTGTTAAAAAAAAAAAAAGTAAAAAAACATGAAAAATAAAACAGCAGTAACTATGTACCTATCAGTAATCACTTTAAATGTAAATGGATTAAATGTTCCAGTCAAAAGATACAGGGTAGCCGAATGGATAAAAAAATAAGAGCCATGCATATGCTGTCTACAAGAGACCCACTTCAGATCAAACGACACTCGGACTGAAAGTAAAGGGATGGAAAAGATATTTCATGCAAATGGAAATGAAAAAAAAGCTGGAGTAGCGATACTTAGATAAAATAGACTTTAAAACAAAAGCTATAAGAGACAAAAAAGGACATTACATAATGATAAAGGGATCAATACAACAAGAGGACATAACCCTAGTAAACATAAGCACCCAACATAGGAGCACCTACATACATAAAGCAATTATTGATTGACATAAAAGGAGAGATCAACAATAATACACTCATCGTAGGACACTTTAACACCCGATTGACACCAACGGACAGATCTTCTAGGCAAAGAATTAGCAAGTAAACAATAGGCCTAAAAGACACACTAGATCTGATGGATTTGATAGATATTCTCAGAGCATTTTACCCCAAAGCAGCAAAATACACATTCATCTCAAGGGCATATGGAACATTTTCTAGGATAGACCACATGTTAGGCCACAAAACAAGTCTCAATAAATTTAAGAAGATTGAAATCATATCAACCGTCTTCTCCGATCTCAATGGTATGAAATTAGAAATCAACTACAAGAAAAAAATTGGAAAATACACAAACACATGGAGGCTAAATAACATGCTACTAAACAATGAATGGGTTAACCAGGAGATCAAGGAAGAAATCAAAAGATACCTAGAGACAAACGAAAATGAAAACATGACTACTCTTAATCTATGGGACAAAGTGAAAGGTGTCCTAAGAGGGAAATTCATAGCAATACAGGCCTACCTCAAGAAACAAGGAAACACTCGAATAAACAATCTAACCTTATACTTAAAAGAATTAGAGAAAGAACAGCAAACAAAGCCCAAAGTGAATAGAAGGAAGGAAATAAAGATCAGAGTGAAAATGAAATAGAACCTAGAAAAACAATACAAAAGAGCAATGAAACCAAGAGCTGGTTCCTAAAGAATAAACAAAATTGACAGACCATTAGCCAGATTCATCAAGGAAAAAAGAGAGAGAACTCATATAAATAAAATCAGAAATGAAAGAGGAGAAATAACTACAGACTCCACAGAAATACAAAGGATCATAATACTACGAGCCAACAAATTGGACAATCTGGAAGAAATGGACACATTACTAGAAACATAAAATTTCCCAAGACTGAGTCAAGAATAAAGAAAATCTGAAATGACTGATTGCCACAAATGAAGTAGAATCAGTAATCAAAAACCACCCAAAAAATAAAAGTCCTGGACCAGATGGCTTCATAGGTGAATTTTACCAGTCAAAGAAGAATTAACACCTATTCTCAAATTATTCCAAAAAATTCAAGAAGAAGGAAGGCTCCCTAACTCCTTTTATGAGGCCACAATTATCCAAAACCAGACAAGGACATTACAAAAAGAAGAGGAGGAGGAGGAGAGGAAGACGGGGAGGGGGAGGGGAGGAGGAGTGGGAGGAGGAGGAGGAGGAGGAAGGAAGAAAGAAGAAGAAGAAGAAAACTATAGGCTGATATCTCTTATGAACATTGATGCAAAAATCCTCAACAAAAAAATATTAGCAAACTGAATTCAGCAATACATTAAAAATATACACCATGATCAAGTTGGATTTAGTCCTAGGATGCAAGGTCTGTGCAATATTCACAAATCAATTAATGTGATACAGCACATTAACAAATCGAAAGATATGATCATTTCGATAGATGCAAAGAAAGTGTTTGACAAAATCCAGCGTCCATTTATAATAAAAACTCTCAGCAAAGTGGGAATAGAGGGAATATATCTCAACATAATAAGGCCATATATGACAAACCTACAGCTAACGTAATACTTAATGGGGAAAAGCTAAAAGTATTTTCCTTAAGATCAGGAACAAGACAAGGATGCCCACTTTCACCACTCCTCTTCAACACTGTATTGGAAGTCTTAGCCACAGCAATCAGACAAAGAGAAATAAAAGGCATCTAAATTGAAAAGGAAGAAGGAAAACTCTCACTATTTGCCGATGACATGCTATTATATAGAGAGAATCCTAGAGATTACACACACACGCACACACACACACACAAACTGTTAGAACTGATCAATGAATTCAGTAAAGTAGCAGGTTACAAAATAAATATTCAGAAGTCAGTAGCACTTTTAAACACCAATGATGAATTTTTCAAAAGAAATTAAGCTAACAATCCCATTTACAATTGCATCAAAAATTATAAAATACCTGGGAATCAAATTAACCAAGGAGGTAAAAGACCTGTTCTCGGAAAATGATATGTCATTGAAAAAAGAAATAGAAGATACAAATAAATGGAAGCACATATCATGCTCACGGGTAGAGAGAATCAACATCATTAAAATAGCCATACTACCCAAAGCAATCTATAGATTCAGTGCAATCCCTATCCAAACACCAATGCCATTTTTCAGACAGCTAGAACAAATAATCCTAAAATTTGTACGGAACCATAAAAGACCCCTGAATAGCCATGGCAATCTTGAGAAAGAAGAACGAAATTGGAGATATCACACTACCTGATAGCAAAATATACTACAAGCCTACAGTAATCAAACCATCATGGTACCGGCATAAAAACAGATACATTGACCAATGGAACAGAATAGGGAGCCCAGAAATAAATCCATGCCTATACGCTCACTTCATATGTAACATACGAGGCAAGAATATGCATTGGGATAAAGACAGTTTCTTTAATAAATGGTGTTGGGAAAATTGGACATATACATGCAAAAAAAAGAAACTGGACCACCTTCTTACACCATATATAAGAACCGGAGCACCTTCTTACACCATATACAAGACCCCGAACCATAAAACTTCTAGAAGAAAACATAGGTAGTAAACTCTCTAATATTACTAACAGTAATTTCTTTTTGGATATATCTTCCCAGGCAAGGAAAACAAAAGAAATAATAAACAAATGGGACTACATCAAACTAAAAAGTTTTCGTACAGCAAAGGAAACCATCAACGAAACAAAAAGACAACAGACTGGGAGAAGATATTCGCTAATGCTTCATCTCGTAAGAGGTTAATATCCAAAATATATAAAGGACTCATACAACTCAACAAAAAGAAAAAACAATCCAATTAAAAAATGAGCAGAAGATCTGAACAGACACTTGTCCAAAGAGAAAATAGCCAATAGACATGTGAAAAGATGCTCAAGGTCACAATCATCAGAGAAATGCAATTTAAAACCACAATGAAAATAAATAAATAAAACCACAATGAGAGATCACCTCATACCTGTCAGAATGGCTATCATCAATAAATCAAAGAACAACTAGTGTTGGCGAAGATGTGGAGAAAAGGGAACCCTCATACATTGTTGATGAGATTGCAAATTGGAGGTTTCTCAAAAAATTAAAAATGGATATACCTTTTGACCCAGCAATTGTACTTCTGGGTGTTTTACAAAGAAAACCAAAACAATAATTCATAAAGATCTATGTACCCCAATATTCATGGCAGCACAGTTTACAATAGCCAAGATACAGAAGTAACCTAAACAGACGATTGGATAAAGAAGTTATGGTTCATGTATACAATGGAATATTACTCAGCCATTAAAAGATAAAGTCTTACCATTTGCAATGACATGGATGGACCTAGAGGTTATTATGCTGAGTGAAATAAGTCAGAGAAAGATAAATACCATATGATTTCACTTATATGCGGATTCTAAGGAGCAAAAAGAACAAACTAATCAAAAACTGACAATTATAGAGGATAATTCGGTGATGGACAGAGGAGATGGGGGTTGAGGGGCTGGGAGAATGGGGTGAAGGGTTAAAGAAGTACAAATTAGTAGTTGATAGATGGTACACTTTCTGACTCATTCTCAGAGGCCAATCTAACCCTGACCAAAGCCAGAAAAGACACTACAAGCAAATGTTCCTTATGAACATTGATTTTTAAAAAATCTTCAACAAAATACTAGCAAACAGAATTTAGCAGCATATGAAAAGAACGATTCACCATGACCAGATGGGATTTATTCCTGGAATGCAAGGGTGGTTCAACATGAAAATTGATCAATGTAATACACCACATCAACGAACTGAAGGGAAAAAACACATGGTCACCTCAATTGATGCAGAGAAAGCATTTGACAAAATTGAACACCTTTTTTATGATAAAAACCACTCAACTAAGTCATAATAGAAGGAAACTGCATCCATATAATATATGAAAAACCTGCAGCAAAGATAATACTCAGTGGTTAAAGACTGAAATCTTTTCCTTTAAAATCAAAAGGCACAGATGCCCACTTCACTATGTCTGGTCAATAAAATATTGGAACTTCTAATCAGAGCAATTAGGCAAGAAAAATAAAAAGGCATCCAAAATGGAAAAGGAGTAGTAAAATTATTTGTGTGCAGATAATATGCTCTTATACACAGAAAATTATAAAGACTTCACTGAAAAAAAAAAAAAGCTGTTAGATCTAATAAGTGAATTTACCAAAGTAGTCAGATACGAAGTCAATACACACACATACACATACAAAACCCAGTTGCATTTCTATACACAACCAATTCACAGTCTTAAAAGGGAATTACAAAAGCAATTCCACTCACCATAGCATCAAAAAGAATAAAATAAGAATTAACCAAGGATGTGAAGACTTGTATAATAAAAACTGTAAAACACTGATAAAAGAAATTAAGACATAAATAATGGAAACATCCCATGTTTATGGGTTGGAAAATGTAATGTTAAAATGTCGATATTATCCAAAGATAGCTACAGATTCAATGCACTCTTCATCAAAAAAAACAATGATGGTTTTTTGCAGAAATAGAAAAACCCATCCTGAAATTAATATGAAGTCTCAAAGGACTCCAGATGCCCCCCCGCCCCCGACACACACACACAAAAATCTTGGGGAAAAAAAGAGAAAAATTAGAGGACTCACAATTCCTGATTTCAAAACTTACTATAAAGCTACAGTAATAAAAATAAAAAGTGTGGTATTGGCATGAAAACAGACATATAGATCAGTGAGATAGACTAGAGCCCTAAAATAAACCCTCACAAATACAGTCAAATGATTTTCGACAAAAATGCCAAGACCATTCCACGAGGAAAGCACGGTCTTTTCAAAAAAGAGTACCGGGAAAACTGGGGATACACATGCAAAAAAATTGGACCCTTCCTAACACCATATACAAAAATTAGCTTAAAAATGAATCAAAGACCTAAATTAAGACCTACAACAATAAAATTCTTAGAATAAAACATAGAGCAACAGCTTCTTGACATTAGTTTTGGCAATGATTTCTTGGCACAGATAACAAAAAAAACAGACAAATTGGCTTTATGAAAAATTTAAAATTTTGTATATCAAAAGACACTATCTGCAAAGAAAAAGGCAGCCCACATGATAAGAGAAAATATATGCAAATCATATATCTGATAAGAAATTAACATCCAGAATATCTAGAGAACTTTTAAATCTCAACAACAAAACAGCAATCTGATTCAAAGGATTTGAAAAGACATTTTTTCAAAGATGTACAAATGGGCAAAAAGCACATGGAAAGACACCAACATCACTAATCATTAGGGAAATGCAAGTCAACACTACAATGAGATATCATCTCACATCTGTTAGGATGGCTACCATTAAAAAAAAGAAAAAAACAGAAAACATGGCTTTTTAGGAAACATGGAAGAACAGATCAACGCTGTGCTTACCTCCTCCCACAACCACATCGAAATTACAAACAAATTATAAAACAACCACGCTTGAGAACCACTTGAAGAATGGCTGAACAGAACTACAGCTAAAGATAAAAAGAAGAATGGTAGGAGGGGCAGAGATGTGAAACAGGCTGGTCCTATATCCCCTGTTTGGTGGTTAAGGAGCAGGAGGGATATCTTGGCTGCGGAGGTCCGCCCGTGAGGTGTGAGGGGTCTGGCCCAACACCAGTGCTGGGAAGAGGAGTTCCCATAACTGTGAAAATCATTGGGATTCCATCCAGGTGAGATGGAGGACTGCCGTAGACCTAGAAGATAACCACCAATGATACATCCCTTAAGCCTTAAGAAGTTAACGTCCAAAATATATAAAGAGCTCATATAACTTAACACTAAAAAAAACAAAAAAACAAACAAAAAAAAACCAATATGAATAAAGAAGTGGTTGTACATATATTGTTTTGTCAAACAGAGAAAGACAAATACAATATGATTTTACTTATATGTGGAATCTAAAGAACAAAAGAACAAACCAAACAGAAACAAACTAATAGATACAGAGAACAAACCGATGGTTGCCAGATGGGAAGGGGTTTGGGGGGGCTAGGTGAAAAATATAAAGAGATTAAGAAATACGAATTGGTAGTTACAAAGTAGTCACAAGTATGTAAAGTATAGCAGAGGAAATATAGTCAATAATATTGTAATAACTATGTATGGTTTCAGGTGGTACTAGACTTACCAAGGGGATCACTTTGTAAACTACATAAACATCTAACACTATGCTTGCTGTACACCTGAAACTAATATAATATTGAATGTCAACTGTAATTCAAAAAAATTTTTTTTAAAGCAATAATAAACATCATGATACAAAATAGTGAACTTCCCAGCATAAAGCAGCTGGGTTCAATAATGACCTGCTCCGACGAAGAGGAGTCGGAGAGGCTAGAAGATGATCTCAAACTGGACCAGAATAGACACCATTCTCTTGTTAATAATTGCTTAAGGATTATCACCAGTGTCTCAGTGAAGAAATGAATGACAAGATCACATGGCTCATCAATAATTCCACTGCCTGTTGAGCACGGTCATTTAGATCGTTAGGTCACTGCCCTGACTGCACCTTAGAAACACTGGGGAAGGAAGATTTTTAAAAATGACTATTTTGATAAATTTTATTTTTTAATTTTGTTTTTTTGTTGTTGTTATGGTAAATACACATGACATATAATTTACCATATTCACCAGAACAAATCATAACAAAACAAAAAAACAGAAAACAAGTGTTGGCAAGAATGTGGATAAATGGAAACCCTTGCACACTGTTGGTGGAAATGTAAAATGGTATAGCTACTGTGGAAAACAGTATGAAGGTTTCTCAAAAAATTAAAAATAGAATTACCATATGATCCAGTAATCCCACTTCTGGGTGTATAACCAAAAGATTTGAAAGTAGAATCTCAAAGAGATATTTGTACACTGATGTTGATAGCATTATTCACAATAGCTAAAATGTGGAAGCAACCCAAGTGTTCATCAACTGATGAATGGATAAGCAAAAAGTGGTATATACATATAAAGGAATATTTTTCAGCCTTAAAAAGGAAGAAAATTCTGTAATATGCTATAGCATGAATGAACCTTGAGCACATTATGCTAAGTGACATATGTCAGTCAAAAAAGACAAATACATATAATTTCACTTATATGAAATACTTAGTCAAAATTATAGAATCAGAAAGTAGAATGGTGGTTACTAGGGACTTGGGGGAAAGGGAGAATGGGAATTTATTGTTTAATAGGTATACAATTTGTTTCACAAGATGAACGTGTTATGTGGATGGATGGTGGAGATGGCTGCACAACAATATGAATGTATTCAATGCCACTGAATTTTATATTTACAAATGGTTGAGAAGGCAAATTTGATGGTATATGTACTTTAACACAATTTTTAAAATAATGACACCAGGGAGTGGCCAGTTCTCTGTGGTATGTAAGTTTAAGCTGATTTAGTGATCATGGACAGTCTTGTCAAAGTTAATGTTTAGAGTTGATGGTGAAAAGATGGCACTAATTTATTCCAAAGATATCTACTGAGTGTTTATAATTGTGTATTTAGATTTTGGATCTTCAACTTTGGAAATAGCTCATCCCTTATAGATATTTGAAAGTACGTTCATCTGAGAGAAAGATGGCTGGAATCCTTAAACGGGCAGCTATGTTTTTCCATCATCTACTTGGTGTAGAAGCTTATACAGGTCAAGGGGAAATGAAGAGAAGAGAAGACTGCCCACTGTGCCCCTCATCTTTGGGTACAGACGTTTCTATTTTTCTAGGGCATTAAATCCCCTGAAAAACTGTTCTTATGTTGAAATGAGGATCTTGCCGCATGTCTGCCAGACTAGTGACTGACTCCACTTGATAAGTAGAAGCACAGTATAAAGTGTTATCCATTTCATTTCATAGAAATGTGTGATCTAAATTTCTAATGTATAACGAAACTTTTATTGACAAGAATGGACAGGCAGGGCCATACACTGAGAAGGATTCCACAGTAATTAGATGAAGTGGAGGACTGAATCAGCGAGTTGGAAGACAAGGCAGAAGAAAACATCCAACTAGAACAAGAAGAAGAAAAAAAAAATTTTTTTAATGAAGAAAGATTAAAAGATCTCTGGGACAACATCGAACATACCAACATCTGCATGATAGGGGGACCAGGAGAAGAGAGAGAGCAAGGAATTGAGAACCTATTTGAAGAAATAATGACAGAACACTTCCCTAACCTGGCAAAGGAAGTAGACATACAAGTCCAGAAAGTGCAGAGTCTCAAAAAAGAGGAACCCAAATAGACCCACAACAAGATACATCATTATTAAAATGCCAAAGGTTGGAAACAGAGAATCCTAAAAACAGCAAGAGAAGGGTAGCTACTTACTTCAAAGGATACTCTCATAAGAATGTCAACTGACTTTTCAATAGATTTTGCAAGAAGGGATTGGCATGAAATATTCAAAGTGATGAAAAACAAAAACCTATGACCAAGACTACTCTACTCGGCAAGGCTATCAATGAAATGGAAGGTGAGATAAAGAGCTTCCCAGACAGAAAAAAATGCTAAAGGAATTCATTACCGACAAGACAGAATTACAAACGTTAAGGAGACTTCTGTAAAAAGAAGGGGGGAAATAACCATATATGAATAATGAAGTGGTGATTACTATGTATCTATCAGTAATCATTTTAAATGTAAGTAGACTAAATGCTCCAATCAAAAGACATAGGGTAGCTGAATGGAAAAGAAAACAAAACCCATATATATACTGTCTACAAGAGACCTCCTTCAGATCAAATGACACACACAGACTGAAAGGGTAAAAAAAGATATTTCATGCAAATGGAAATGAAAAAAAAGCTGGGGTAGCAATACTTAAATGAGACAAAATAGATTTTAAAACAAAGGCCATAAGAAGAGACAAGGAAGGACATTATATAATAACAAAGGGATCAATACAACGAGAGGACATAACCCTAATAAACATATATGCACCCAACATAAGAGCACCTACATATGTAAAGCAGTTCATTGACCAACATAAGGGGAGAGACTGACAGTAATACACTCATAGTAGGAGACTTTAACAGCCCATTGACACCAATGGACAGACCTTCCAGACGGAAAATCAATAAGGAAACAGCAGACTTAAATGACACAGGAGACCAGATGGATTTAATAGATATTTTCAGAGCATTTCACCCAGAGTAGCAAAATACACATTCTGCTCAAGTGTACACAGTACATTTTCCAGGACAGACCACACGTTAGGCCACAAAACAAGTGTCAATAAATTTGAGGAGACTGAAATTATATCAGCCGTCTTCTATGATCATAATGGTATGAAATTAAAAATCAACTACAAGAAAAAAACTGGAAAATACACAAACGCATGGAGGCTAAACAACATGATACTAAACAATGAATGGGTTATCAATGAGATCGAAGAAGAAATCAAAAGATACCTAGAGACAAATGAAAATGAAAACATGACTACTCCTAATCTATGGGACAAAGTGAAAGCAGTCCTGAGAGGGAAATTCATAGCAATACAGGCCTAACCTCAAGACACAAGAGCTCAAATAAACAACCTAACCTAACACTTAAAAGAACTAGAACAGGAGCAGCAAACAAAACCCAAAATGAGTAGAAGGAAGGAAATAATGAAGATCAGAGCAGAAATAAACAAAATAAAATCTAGAAAAACAATACAAAAGAGCAATGAAACCAAGAGCTGGTTCTTTGAAAGGGTAAACCAAACTGATAAACCTTTAACCAGACTCATCGAGAAAAAAAGAGAGGACTCAAATAAATAAAATCAGAAATGAAAGAGAAATAACTGCGGACTCTACAAAAATACAAGGGCTCACAAGAAAATACTACAAACAATTATATGTCAACAAACTGGACAATCTGGAAGAAATGGACACATTCATAGAAACATACAATCTCCCAAGAATGAGTCAAGAAGAAACAGAAAATCTGAACTGACCGGTTACCACCATGAAATAGAATCGGTAATCAAAAAACTTCCTAAAAACAAAAGTCCTGGACCGGATGGCTTCATAGGTGAATTTTATCAAACATTCTAAGAAGAATTAACACCTATTCTTCTCAAACTATTCCAAAAAATTCAAGAGGAGGAAAGCCTTCCCTGTTTTTACGAGGCCCCCATCACCCTGATTCCAAAACCATTCAAAGACAGTGCAAAAAAAGAAAGCTATAGGCCGATATCCCTGAGGAACACTGATGCAAAAATCTTCAACAAAATATTAGCAAACTGAATTCAGCAATACATTAAAAATCTCATACACCATGATCGACTTGGATTTCTTCCTGGGATGCAAGGTTGGTTTAATTCCCGCAAATCTAGTAATATGATACACCACATTAACAAATTGAAAGACAAATATCATATGATCATATCAATAGATGCAGAAAAAGCGTTCGACAAAATCCAACATCCATTTACGATAAAAACTCCCAGCAAAGTGGGAATAGAGGGAACATACCTCAACATAGTAAATGCCATATATGACAAAATTATAGCTAACGTCAACCTCAATGGGGAAAGGCTAAAGCGTTTTCCTTAAGATCAGGAACAAGACAAGGATGCCCACTTCCACCACTTCTGTTCAACAGAGTATTGGAAGTCCTAGCCACAGCAGTCAGACAAGAAAGAGAAATAAAAGACATCCAAATTGAAAAGGAAGAAGTAAAACTGTCATTATTTGCAGATGACATTATGTAGAGATGATATTATGTAGAGAGAACCCTAAAGATTCCACCAAAAAACCGTTAGAACCGGTAAGTGAAATCAGTAAAGTAGCAGGATACAAAATTAATATTCAGAAGTAGGTTGCATTTTTAGACACCAGTGATGAACTATCAGAAAGAGTAATTAGGAACACAATCCCATCTAAAATACCTAGGAATCAAATTAGCCAAGGAGGTAAAAAAACCTGTTCTCAGAAAATTATAAGTCATTGGAAAAAGAAATAGAAGAAGATACAAATAAGTGGAAGCACGCACCGTGCTGATGGGTAGGAAGAATCAACATTATTAAAATGTCCATACTACCCAAAGCAGTCTATAGATTCAATGCAATCTCTATCAAAGTACCAATGGTATTTTTTAGAGAACTAAAACGAATAATCCTAAAATGTATATGGAACTATAAAAGACCCCAAAGAGCCATGGCGATTTAGAGAAAGAAGAACAAAATCTGAGGTACTCGGTATCAAACTATACTACAAGGCTACAGTAATCCAAACAGCATGGTACTGGCATAAAAACACACATACAGATCAATGGAACAGAATAGAGCCCAGAAATAAATCCATGCCTATATGGTTATTTAATCTATGACAAAAGAGGCAAGAATATACAAGCGGGTAATGACAATTTCTTCAACAAATGGTGTTGGGAAAACTGGACAGATACAAGCAAAAAAAAGAAAATAATGAAACTGAATCATCTTCTTCCAACATATACAAGAATAAACTCAAAATGGATTAAAGACTTAAATGTAAGACCTGAAACCATAAATCTTCTCGAAGAAACCACAGGCAGTAAACTCTGACTTGTTATTAGTAACTTTTTTCCTGATATATCTTCTTGGACATGGGAAACAAAAGAAAAGACACCCTACTAATGGGAGAAGATATTTGCCTATGATACATCCAACAAGGGTTAATATTCAAAACTTATAAAGAACTCATACAACTCAACAACAGAAAACAAACAATCCAATTAAAAAATGGGCAGAAGATCTGAATAGGCATCTCTCCAGAGGACATATAGATGGCCAACACACATATGTAAAGATGCTCAAGGTCACTAATCATCAGAGAAAGGCAAATTAAAAGCACAGCGAGCTATCGTCTCACACCTGTTAGATGGGCTGTCATCAAGAAATCAAAGACAACAAAGGTTGGCGAGGACATGGAGAAAAGGGAACCCTCATGCACTCTTGGTGGGTTTGCAAATTGGTGCAGCCACTGTGGAAAACAGTTTGGAGGTTCCTCAAAAAATTAAAACTAGAACTACCTTTTGACCCAGCAATTGCACTTCTGGGTACTTATCCAAAGGAAAACAAAACACTAGTTTGTAAAGATCTATGCACCCCTATGTTCACGGCAGTGCTATTCTCAATAGCCATGATATGGAAGCAACCTACGTGCCAATCGACAGACAACTGGATAAAGAAGTCATGGTGCATATATACAATGGAATATTACTCAGCCATTAAAAAAATGAAATCTTACCATTTGCAACGACATGGATGGATGGACCTAGAGGGTATTATGCTGATTGAAATAAGTCAGACAGAGAAAGATAAATACCATATGATTTCAGTTATGTGCGGAATCTAAGGAACAAAAGAAACAAACAAACTAAAAGAAAAGAGACTCACTAATACAGAGAAATAATTGCTATTTACTAGACTCTCCCCTGGCTCACTGTTTGGCCCCCTCCTAGGACGAATTTCTGCTCCCCAGTCCCTATGACCTCATGCCATCCACTGTTCTCTCAGCCACATTTTACCCTCCAGAAGCCACCTCCACCAAAGTCGCCTGCCACTTCTTAGTGAGGGCAATGCTAATATTCGACGTTCCCTATTCCATCTGGGTTTTGCCATGATGAAGCCCCAAGGTTCTTGATTTAGGGTGCATGCTTGGAAAAGTAGGCCTCCAAAAGGCGTTGCCTCAGGCCAGAGTGTGGAAAGAAGAGACAAGAGAGATTAACCAGTCAATAACTGCAAGACAAACTAATAAGAGACTGCTTACATTCCTGAGTGCATGTAGGAACTTTGAATTAATTTCCAAGTGGCAATTTCCACAATCATCTAAGAGAATAGCCAGGTGCTACCAATCACCAGAAGTCTCTAGGTCTTTCTTAAACACGAACTTTCCAGACTGTTGCCCACAACCAATACAAAGGAGCAAACACTTCTCCCTTATGTACTCTGCACCTATCCCAGAACTAGCTCCGCCTCACCCTCTTTCTCCTGCTTTCTCTGTAGCCAATGTTAATTCTTTTAAAACAAGTTTTCCCCAAACTTGATGTATGAAAGAGGCCCATCAACTCCAGGATGTGGACATCTTGCCTTTTCCACCTAACCCTGCTGCTGGTGGCTTACACTGCAGGTCCCAGGACCCGGTCCTTTTCTGGCTAGCATGTGGCTCAATAAACTCTTTCTTTTAGAAAAAAAAAATATATCCATCACTTCACCTCTCTTTGTATCTCTCCTTCTCTATCTCCCATCCCTAGGCAACCATTGATCTGATTTCTGTCACTATAGTTTGCATTTCCTAGAATTTTATATAAATGGAATCATACAGTACTCCTTTTGTCTGGCTTTTTACACTTAATGTAATTGAAATTTATCCATGTAGTATCTATTCATAGTTTAAATAGTATTCCATTGTACAGATACACAAAAGTTTGTATATATAGTTGTCTGATGGACATTTGTGTTGTTTCCAGGTTTGGGTTATTACAAATAAAACTGCTGTGAACATTTGTGTACATATTTTTGTGTGGACATATGTTTTCATTTCTCTTGGATTACACCGTGAAGTGGGATAGCTAGATCATATGGAAGGTGTGTGTTTAACAGTTTAAATCAACTTTTAATTTGGAATAATTTCAGATTTACCCAAAAGTTTCAAAGATAGCACAGAGTGTTCCCACTTACCTGTCACCTAGTTTCTCTCATTGTTAGCATCTTACTTTACTACCATACATTTGTTAAAGTGAAGAAACTGACATTGGTATAATACAATTAATTAAACTCCAGAATTTATTTGGATTTCACCAGTTTTTCTATTCCAGAATCCAGTCCAGGGCACCACATTGTATTTAGTCGTTATATATCCCCAGTCTCCTCTGGTCTGTGACAGTTTCTAAGTTGTTCCTTTTTTCATGACATTGGCAGTCTTGGAAAATACTGTCCAGGTATTCTGTGGAATGTGATAGCATGTCCTCCAATCTGGATTTCTGATGTTCTCTCCTGATGACTGAACTGGGGTTATGGGCTATGAGAAAGACTACTGTAGAAGTACAGTGCACTTCTCATCATATTGTATCAGGGGTATGTGACATCTACATGATATCTCTGGTGATATCTGGTGACAGCCGTCAATTGGTTAAAGTGGTGTTTACCAGTTTTCTCCATGTAAAGTTTATTTTTCTGCCTTCCCTACTGTAGTCTCTAAGTCTTGCCCACACTCAAAGGGGCAGGGAGATTTAATTCTACCTATTATAGGGAATGGGGTAGTATCTACATAGATTATTTGAAATTCTTCTGTAAGCAACACTTGTGTCTTCCTTTTCATTTCTTTAGTCATTTATTTATATCAGTATAGACTAATGTATACTTATTTTATACTTGGGTTATAATCCAATGCTGCATTATTCATTTTGTTCCTCAAATTGTACCAGTTTTGGCCTTGGGGAGTTCTTTTCGGTTGGCTCCTGTGTCCTTTGGACATACCACTATCCTTTATTTATGTTTTTGGAGCACTTCTTTACTTTCTAGAAGTACAAGGTACTTCAAGTTCATCTTATATTTCCCCTGCCTATTCCTAAAATCAGTCATTTCCCCCAAGAAGTTTTTTTCTTTTTTTAATTTTTTTTTTTAATTGGACAGTGGTATTTAGAAACCAAGATCTGGGAGCTAGGTATGCACATTGCTCCTGGGATGTCATTCCTTCTGCGCCTCCTAGGGGATTGAAGCCAGTGATATATGTATGCCAAAAGTGACGTATTATCTATATTAATAGACATACTAAGCTAAACGAGAGTTCACACTGGTGTCTTTGACTTCATCCCAGTACTATAGGGATCATTCTAGCTTCTCCCATACTTATTTCTAACTTCCCCCATTCAGCAGAGAGAACCCTGGCTCCTGCTATCTGCAGGAATTGACTAATCCAGTTAACCCCAAGGCACATGTACAGTGGTTTAGAATTGTTAACCAGTTTCCTTCCTTGGGAAATGAATGTACCAACTAGAGTACGGTGTTCATATGTAGTTTCTTTTGTGTTCCTTTTGTAGTTCCTTAGAAGTTCCAGTCAAAAATATTTTCCAAAGTTACTTACATCAGCTTCTTCTTTTCCTCCATCCAGGGGTCTGATTTTTAACAGAAGAATGTCATGGAAAGTCTGCTGGTAACAAGGAGATTGTATAGGAGCCGTCATTTCCATTTAAGGACAGACCATAGAGATGTTACCAGTGCAGGGGTTATTGCCCTGCACTCAGGACAGAAATGAAGAGAGTGGGAGAAACAGTTTTGCAGAGAGAAAGGTTTATTAAAGCGAAAGCTTGATGCACCACGGGAGGAGAAAGATGTGGCTCCTGAGGTTTACAGGTACAGCCTTTTGATAGGCTCTTGGGATTGCGGGTCACCCTTTCCCCTTTTCTCCCTCCCCAGCATATGTTGAGGCTGGTCCTATAGTACACCTGTGTAGGTTCCTACTTGCTACTTCATGTCTCATTAGCATTTTAAATCTCCACCTAGCAGAATGTTTTTTACTATGATAATGAAGAAACGTTAACTACAGGACAGCTCTTTTAGCTAACACTGCATGTGAGACCTGAGAAACTTTTCCCCGCCCCGCTTATCTCTGTTGCGATTATTGTTCTGTCCACTCATTATTTCTTTTTGGCTGGGGAATGTGGTTCAAGCTTGTTTTCCCCAGCTGCAGATTCCTGCTATGTGATTACCCTACCTGACAACCGACCCCAGAGATATTTTGATTTAGCCGTGAAATTTTCCTGACTAGGATTCAGGAAAGATGAAATAGGAAAAATTCTTACCCTTTCTTCTCTTTTCCTCCCTGTGAAAAGTAACAGCCTCTCCCAAGCGGTACAGTGGGCCCATTGCTGGCTAAGTCAGGACTATAGACTTCTTATTCTCCACTCTGTTTATGCTTAAAGCAAAATAGTTATCTTCAAATAACGGAAGATTACATTGGGAAGGTTGGAAGAAACACAAGGCTCTAACGCTGGACTTGGGGCCTGTCTCCATATCACACTATTGTCTCCAGCTAAGTGTTACTTGACATTCTGTGTTTCCAAACCCTTCTCCCAGCCCTGCCCAGCGCCTCCCCAAAGGCAAAAGGGAAGGTAGGAACTGAGAGACAGGCACTACCCTGTTGCCCTAGGAGGGGCTGGGCTATGGAACGCTTCATGGACAGCCGCGGGTGGTGGGCACGGAGGGCAGTCTCTGGCCATGGTGGTGGTGGGCTGTGCACTTGGACGGAGTCAGGGCGGGGTGGGTCCAGCCTGAGGCAGGTGGCCGGCTGGGAGCGCAGGCGCGGTGGGGCGGCAAGCGCTGCGGCAACTGGCGCAAGCGGCTGGCGAGTGCGCAGGCGCGGTGGGCGTGGTGGGGCCCTGGCGGGCGGAATCGGCGGCATGGGGCGGTTACGTTGGCAGGTGGTGGCGGTGGCGGTCGTGGGCCTCGCGCTGGCCCTGGAAGCGCTGCCTTCCGCGCTGCGCTGGTTGCGGGCCGGACGGCGGCGGCGGCGGCCGCGGCGCGAGGTGCTGTTTTTCCCGTCGCAGGTGACTTGCACCGAGGTCCTGCTGCAGGCCCCGGACGCTGCGCCGTTGGCCCCCTCCGCGGGCTGCGGGTGCAGCCTGCCCCACGGCGAAAGCTCGTTGAGCCGCCTGCTGCGCGCCCTGCTGGCCGCCCGAGCCAGCCTCGAGCTCTGCCTCTTTGCCTTCTCCAGCCCGCAGCTGGGCCGGGCAGTGCAGCTGCTGCACCAGCGCGGGGTACGTGTCCGGGTCATCACCGACTGCGACTACATGGCCCTCAACGGCTCGCAGATCGGCCTGCTCCGCAAGGCAGGTAGGTAGGCCGCGATTCCCAGGCCAGGGGCGCGTGTCCGAAGAGCTGGATAGAGAAGGCCAGGCCCGGAGATCGCTCTAACCCTCCGAGACTGTAGACAGAAGGGAGAATGCCAAAGGCGGATACTTGGGTCGGGGGCCTGAGTACAGGTGAGACCCCATTTATTTCCCATGGTGGCCTTGTAAGATCAGGACAGTTTTACCCCGGAGAAACTCCAGGGCCTTCTATAAGGGGCCCCCTGTCCTCACAAGGCTGGTGAGATTCTTTGCAGTGGGATTTCATGCCCATGATGAGTGTGAGCTGGCTTGTGTGTTCTCATCTAGTGGAGGAAGGGCTAGAGGACTCCCAGAGGCAGGGGTCTGCCCGCGAACACCTGGGAAGTAGACAGAGCCCCTGCAGTGTGCCTCATTCCACGCATTCCCATGATCCTCGTTGGCCTTGGGGCCCGGTAGGGAAAGCCTATGCCTAGGCAGTGCTGGGGGTGTAGTCCGGCCAACTGAGTTTTTGACAGTGGCAGCCTGAAATGAGGATGGCTTGGCCTGACAGCACTCAGGAAGAGAAGGGAAAGTCTAAGAACAAAGCTGCAGGTCCACCCACTAGCAGGCTGTTAGTGACTGTGCTCATAGAAGCAGATGTGCAAAGATTGCAACCGCAGGGCTTCAAGATTGAAGAGCAAGAGAAGGAAGGTGGCCCTAAAATGTTTAGTTGGTGAGTGGTTAGTTTCTCCAGCTGCAAAAATGCCTGGGAAGGCAGATATCTCTGGCCAGCCTACCTCTTTTACTCGGATGGGGAACAGATAAGCAGGAAATAGGAATCATTTTGTTCTAAATTCAGATCCCTGGTCTCACCTGTGAATTCCTTGTTTTATTCTTCCACCTTAGTGTAATGGCGTGTTCTGCAAGCAAGCTCTGGTCCTTGGGTTTTGTTCGTTGGCCGCATGGAGTCAGAACGTGTCTCTCAGTCACTCAGGCACCCAGAAAAGTCATTCCTGCACCAAAATCCGTCCCACCTGTCAATTCTAGTAGCCCCAGTGACAGAAAGATGCAAGGAACTCTTGAGAACTGGCTGTGTAGTAGTCTCACGAGAACTCTTGAGAACTGGTTGCTCTGAGTTACACAAGCACAAGCATGGCCTTTTGCTGACCAGGGAGGCAGAGAATCCTTTCCAGGAGTCAGGTTCTGCTTCCTGTCTCTGCTTGGGGCTCTCCAGATGGCAAAGCACTTTAATCCTTTGGTGCTTGTTGCATCCTATGTGGGCAGAGTCGGAAACTTAGTTCAAATAATGAGGATGTTCTCTTCCACTCTTCCTGAACTAATCATGAGTTGCCCTCAATTTGTTGGTCCTTTTAATGGGGAAACTGGGATATCTTTAGGTATGGGCCATTTTATTTAGTTAGCTTTGAGAGAATGGCAAAATAACAAGTTTGAAAAGAACCTTAAAGGGCACTGCAACTAGACTCCATCTAAGATTGATTCCGCTTTGATGGCGTCCCAGCCATCATTCATCATTCATCTGTTCAACAAATATATCTGTGTGCCAGTATTTGCCTTGATTAGTTCCAGGCCCCAGGGACACAGCGATGAACAAGATAAAGACCCAGTGGAGAAACTGATTGAAGCATGAATATTTAAGGTAGTAAGAAGGGTCAAGAAATATGAGAGGTGTGACATGCCAGCAGAAGGGGGATATCTGAGGGAGAGCCTTCTGGCTTGAGGAACAGCAAGTACAATTGCTAACTTCATAGCAAGAAATTCCCTGTGGCCAAAGGTAGAGGTAGTAATGAGGTGAGGCTGGAGACCACACAGGTGTGTAAGGCACGTAGGTGTGGGGGGCACACAGGTGTGGAAGGCACATAGATGCAGAGGGCTGGTTTCATGCGGGCATTTGGATCCCATTCTATGAGACGGGAAGCCTTTATAGGATAGTCCGCAGGGCAAAAGGGACAGAAGGCCTCACAGAGGATGTTCAGGCTGCTCTGAGGAGAATGGGCTTTGGGCAGGGGTGGGTGGTAGATGGGAGAGCTTTGTGGCAGTGTTGGAGGGGTCAGAATTGGTTGGATTTAAGATCTGTTTTGAAGGTGGAGCTGACAGGATTTGCTGGTGGGCTGACAACAGAGTGCATGGAGCAGTGGTGCCGGCATCCCCTGGAGTAAGGTGGTCACCACTTTGAAGGTGGTGCTGCTAGGCAAAGTACAGGTGCCCGGGTAAGCGGTGAATTTCAGGTAAGCAACGAATGATTTTTAGTGTGTGTCCCAATATTGCATAGGACATACCTTAAAAAATTATTTGTTGTTTATCTGAAATCCCAACTTAATTTGGACAAACTATATTTATTTGCTAAGTCTGGCAACCCTATTGCAAAGCAGCCTATTTTAAACTGTTATTTTAAATCACATTTGTAATGGTCTCATTCACTGACTGATAATTAGGCATTATTCCAGAGCTGATGAAGAGTGGACAGGACAGACAGGGTCCTGCCCTAGGAGTTTGAAAGCAGTGTGAGAGAGAGAAACAGTGAAATGAAAAGGTACATTTACATGCTCTTTAGTCAAGGAAACAGGCAACGTGAAGGAGAATAATTTGTTTCTGTATCAGTTAGGGTGCTTTCTGCTTCAGCAGTCAGGCTGGGTCTAAGCTGGGGGCTTCACTGAGCCAGAGCCAGCTGACTTTCTTTGATCCTTAATTCCCTTACTGCCACTCACCCTAGGCCTGGTTTCTCCTGCGCTGCTTCCTCCTCAGGCTTGGCCCCTGCCCTTGCAGAGTGGGGTATAGCTCCTGGCCTGGCATGTTTACTGGGGTGTCCAGTGCTGGATAGAAGTGAGAGCTCAAAGACAAGGGAACCCCAGCAAATGATGTTTGCTCTGATCGCTTCTGGCAGGATGAACGAATTCTGAAGGTTATCCTGATTGGTATGGACTCCAGAGATGTGGTGGGTGCAAGGTGGGTTGTTCCCAGAGGAAACTGAGTAATATTAAGAGAGCAGTATCTGAGTATCTGCCATGGTTCTGCCCTTAGGATTGTCTGTCTCTTCCTGTGCCAGAATGCTCCTTATTCCTTCCTGTGAGCTGGTTGTGGTTGGTCACTGTATGGCTCAGCTGCCACCACCTGCCCAAGTGACAAGCTTCCCCTTTCCCACCAAATCAGAGACAAACAGCAAAGTTAGTAGCTGCTAGCAAATGGTCCCCTGCTTGAGGAGGAGCTGAGATGTTTGAGTGAATGAATGCTGTAGAGGTGGTGGTGAAGGCTGACTTGCCCTTTTCGCAGGTATTCAGGTTCGACATGATCAGGACCTGGGTTACATGCACCACAAGTTTGCAATAGTGGACAAGAAGGTGCTGATCACCGGCTCCCTCAACTGGACCACACAAGCCATTCAAAACAATAGAGAAAACGTTTTGATTATGGAGGATGAAGACTATGTGAGGCTTTTTCTGGAAGAATTTGAGCGTATTTGGGAAGAGTTTAACCCTACAAAGTATACTTTTTTCCCACAAAAGAAGAGAAGTCACTGAAGCTGTGCTCTCACCTCTGTCTTCAGAGTTGGAGGGGAAAGAGGGGTTTAATGTTGTTGAAACCAGGCCAAACCTTCAAACCTTCAAGGAATGGGACGGAAGACCTGCCTGTGTCCTCCCCAGAGCCACTGCGAGTTATGGTGCCAGAGTCTGCATTCTGCTTGAGAGAAACCTCGACATTAGAAAAAAAATCATTCAAACCAAATTCTTGTTCATTAAATACTAAAGTGAACTAAAGAATGTTTAGTGTTAAAAGGGAAAGACTCTTGGAACGTCAGGTCAGTTGTGATGGATAGAGCCTTTGGGTATTTTTTTCCCCTTCCACCAAAAGTAAAAGCAGTTATAGCTTTAGGAGCCTTGCCTTTGCCTAGTACTTTGTTCACAATGGAAGGATTTCTCCTGCTGCATGGAAAAGGTGCAATGCCTCTTTCAGGGTTGAAAATCTGATTTCCTTTCCTGATTCTAGGGAATCTCCTGATCTCGCTGACCCCCATCCGTTCAGCCTTTAGTTATTTCCTGAAATGTTCCCTCTTCTTTCTTTGGGTTGGCCCAGTCCCTCTTCAGCACAGCTAAACCCCGGGATTGGCTAGAGGTTGACAGTCTCTTCATCCCTGTTGTCACCAGCTCCTTGGTGGTTTACGGGCAGGTGTGAGTCAGAGGATAGAAAGGAAAGAGGAGTGCTGGGCACAGCAGGAGCAGGGGCCTTTCTTCCAGGGCCCCTCAGGAGCTTTAGTTGCCACTGCAGCAGGCAGGTCATTTTCTTACCCAAGTTTCCTTGCAAAATTACTCTTTAAAACAAGTACACATGAAATTGTTCATCCGTGGCAGCTTCCCTTCTAGTTTCATGTGGTCAAGTGTGTGGTCTGTCAAGAAAGACTGTAAGCAGACAGAAGCTGCTTCTGTTTCCGTATGTTATGCTTTTAATTTTTAACATTCTCACATCCAAGGTAGTTTTGTTGTGTGTTTAGAAGTAGCCTTCACTTTAACAACTGTGGGCTTTGCTAATTTGCATTTTTTTTTTGGCTCAGTGTAATCAGTCATGAGTTACCCGACCATCTGGAGGAATAAACTTGAGGAGAGACCGATTTCAGGTTGTGGTACCTTACAGATCTATTTTTATTCTCAGCTCAGGGTTTTGCATACACAGATAATGAGGAGAACACGTATCTTACATATATTTGTGAAATGTTTCAAATTATTTTCTTCAGAACATGTATCTTTATATATAGATAGCTCAGATAACATCTAAATGATGATTTTACCATCCTGTCATATTTCCATATGTAATATGCTGTGTGACCTGTCTTGAGGTCTGTCTGGTGCATATGTGCATTTTTTTCTTTCCTATCACGCTCACATAGCCACCTGGAGAGACCATTCAGTGTTGCATGTTTTCCCTTTTTAAAGTTACCTTTGACTTATGATGTTAGGCAAATAAACTCAAAGTTAATTTTTCTTATTTAATTGAAGCTATAAAGTATAATATATGCATCAGAAATCACAAGAAATGGTTTTACATTAAACATGTTTTTCACCTGAGTCTGTTCTGCAGCAGTTTATGTTCTGAAAAGAATGGGAGAAGTTGTAGCTTGTCTCCTGAGTGATGAAGCCATGCTGTCTGGACCTCCCACACATCTGAATAAACATGTTCTTATTCTGGAATGGTAGTACTGTGTGTCTTTGCCTTTCGCTTAGTTATTTAAATCGTGGCTCCTCTTTATTAAACAAGTAAAACTTTTTGGGGGAGGGTGGGGGCAACATACAGCTATTTAGAAACTTGGTGAACATAGGAGTCTCTTAAAGAAAGTCCTGAAGGTGTTACTTGGGGATGTCCCAAAGTGTTTTCAAGACATACATGCTGCTTCTGGTATGATTTCCAGCCTATCTGCCTGACTTGTGAAGGCGGGCACATGTGCAGCCCGCTCCTCTCATAGTGCCTGGGTCTCAGCTGTGGCTACATCCCTTTCTTCCAGAGGCAGGGTGGCACATAGAGCATGGCATCAAATGCATCAGTAACGGTGTGCATATGAAGTAATCTAGCCAAGCTGTCTAGATGTTTTAAGAATTGTGAAATAATCTCATAATTTTTGATATAACTTTATATTGTTTATCTTAGTGTTTTCATCATCTTAACAGAGGTGGGGAAAGTTTCAGATAATAGTTAATTTTTCTGAAAAGAACTTGCAATGAAAGAACACTTCTTCTGAGGGTACGGGGGCTGAGGAAGGACAGTACTAAAATCTACCTCCAAACTGGAGGCTGTTTTGTACCCATTTAGATTAGGTGTTTGCACAAAGTGACTGGAGCCCCTGACCTTCAGACTGGCAGCACCCAACTCTGACAGGAAAGGTGTAGGGAAGGGTAGCCAGGCTAAGACCAAGGCATTGGAGCTGGCTGGTATGTTTCATCTGCCAGGTGAGCCATGGTGTTCACATCAGAAGCTGTGGTTAAGTTCCAGGTTTCAGAGTCCATAAAAGCAAATGAACTATAAACAGTTGATCTTTAGTTGATTCAGAAGATACTTTGGGCTGAGTAAGTGGCTTTGTATTGAGTGACAGTTATTTGGGGGCTAGTCCAGTGATGAGCAGTTACACTGAAGAGACCCCTAGAACTGTGGGTCTGTTTGACATCCTTAGGAATGGCCTGAGCACAGAATGAAAGAAGGCTGGGAGGGGACTTGTGTAGTGTGTGTCCCCTGAAGCTTTCTTTGCGTACAAGGTTCTGTCATGGCTCTCCCTAGGGAAACTTTAAAAGAAGTAGAAAGGCTGGGCAGTTACTTCATAAGGAGTCTAGGATCCCCACTCCCCACCCTCTTCCCCGCATAGGCTCAGTCTGCCTTGTGGTTTCAGTTCAAGGTTTTCATTTGAACTATGGGGCAGTGATGCAGCTTAACAACAAACCTGATGTTGTGCAAAGTGAATTAAACACTGGCACAATTAAGTTTAAAATATTGTAAACTCTTGTAACACTTGATTAAAAAATGTATGGTTGTAGCATGTGGCCTTAATGGTCTGCCAACAACTATCATACCAAGAGTGTGTCTGAATAAACCAACGTGACTACTTTGTATTTTAAAGCACTATATTGATTCTATTTAATTGGTTTTTAAAGCGACACTTCATTGAGATTCATATACCACAAAATTCACCCTTTAAAAGTATGCAGTGTCTTAGCAGAGTTGTGTAGCCATTACCAATGATTCCAGAATATTTTCATCACTCCAGAAAGAAACCTTGTCCCATTAGTGGTCACTCCCTATTTCTTCCAACCCCATCCCCTGGCAACCACTGATATGCTTCCTGTCCGTACAGATTTACCTGCTGTGGAAATTTCATATAAGTGGAATACAATATGTGGCATTTTTTACCTTCACTTAGCATGTTTTCAAGGGCATTCATGTAGCATGTGTGAGTATTTCACTTCTTTTTATAGCTGAATAATATTCCATTGTATAGATGTACTGTATTTTGTTTGCCCATTTGTTAGTAGATGGACATTTGGGTTGTTTCCACCTTTTGGCTATTATACTGATGTTATGAACATTCACGTACATGTGTTTTTATGGGCATCATTTTCATTTCTGTCGAGTAAATGTCTAGGAGTGGAATTGGGTCATATGAGTCTGTTTACCCACTTGAGGAACTGCCAGACTGTTTTCCAAAGTGACTGTTCTACTTTACATTTCTGTCTGCACTGTATGAGGGTTCCTTTTTCTCCATATACCAACAAAAAGTTACCTGAATTTTTAATTATAGCCAACCTATTGGGTGGTGTCTTGTTGTGGTTTTGACTTACATTTCCTGATGACCAATGATGTTGAACATCTTTTCCCATACTTGCTGGTCATTCATATATCGTCTTTGGAGAAATGTCTGTTCATATCCTTTGCCCATTTTTCCATTGGGTTATTGTTATGAGTACTTTGTATATTCTGGATATAAGTCCCTTATAAGAAATGTAATTTTCAAATATTTTCTCCCATTATTTGGGTAGTCTTTTCACTTTCTTGGTGGTATCATTATGCAGCATGTTATTTTGTTATAATTCATGTTTTTACTTTTGCTGCTTGTGCTTTGGTGTCACATCTAAGAAACCATTGCCCAACCCAAGAGCACAAAAATTTGCCCCTCTTTTTTTCCTAAGAGTCTTACACTCTCAGCTCTTATATTTAGGTCTATGAACCATTTTGAGCTAATTTTTGTGTATAATGTGAGGTAGGGGGTCCAACTTGATTCTTTTTTATGTAGATTATTAGTTATCCCAGTACTATTTGTTGAAAAAAATTCTTTCCCACAGAATGGTCTTGGTGCCCTTGTTGAAAATCAGTTGATCATAAATGTAAATGTATTTCTGGATTCTCAATTCTTCTCCATTGATCTACATGTCAATCCATGTGCCAGTACCACACTATCTCAATTACTGAAGCTTTGTAGTAAGTTTTGAAACCCAGTAGCATGAATCCTCTTTGTTCTTTTCCAACATTGTTTGACTGTTATGGGTCCCCTTACATTTCCATATCTTCGGATAACTTCTGATTAACTTCTGTAAAAGCAGTAGAGATTTTGATAGGGATTGTGTTGAATCTGTAGATCAAGTTAGGGAGTATTGCCATTCTAGCAATGTCTCCCAATCCATTAACACAAGATGACTTTGCATTTATTTAAATAATTTCTTTACATGATGTTTTTTAGTTTTCAGTGTACAAGTCTTACATTTTAAAAAAATTCTTTTTAATGTTATTGCAACTAGAATTGCTTTCTTCAGTTTGTTCATTACTAGTGTATAGAGATACAACATATTTGTATATGAATCTTGTATCTTGCAAGCTTGCTAAACTCATTTATTAGTTTGAATAGATTTTTAGTGGATTTCTTAGGATTTCCCATATATAAGATCATGTCATCTGCAAATAGTTTTACTTCTTCCTTTTCAGTATGGATCTCTGTTTTCTTGCCAAATATTCTGGTAAGAATCTCCAATAGTGTTGGATCGATATGGCAACAACAGACATCCTCGTCTTGTTCCTGATCTTGGAAGGAGTGGGAGTGAGGGGCCTGTCAGCCTTTCATCACTGAGCATGTTGTTGTGGGTTTTCATAGAAGGCCTTTATTGTATCGAGAAGGTTCCCTTCTATTCCCAGTTTGTTAAGTATTTTTATCATGAAGGGGGGTTGGATTTTCCAAATCCAACTGATTTTTTAAATTGCACTTAACATAGACTTAAAAACTGTGTTAAAGCTATTAGAACACCATATTAGACCAGTGTCCAAAAACTGTGTACGTTTGACTAGAATAATTTTTTTAATGGGCAGAAAATTGGAACATCTTTAAACAACTTGAATAGCACACTGAAAATATGTATCCTTTATATGTCTGTACTCAACTTTGTTTTTGCTAAGTTTTATAAATTATAAGTTGATTTCTAACAGGTAGCCTTTATTTATTTATTTTTTCTGTTTATCTGAATAAAAGTTTGGGTTCCCACAGTCATTTTCAAAAATTTCATTCCAAAAGTTGTGGCAATATTGAAAAAAAAAATGCAGTTTCTTATTTTAAATTTATTGAGTAGGTCACAACTAGAATTTTAAAAAATGAAATAGAATGGAGACATCAGAATATACCCTACTAAACTAGCATTATTTTGTGGAATTTTGGGTTGTGTGGTTGAGGCGTGTGTGTGTGTGTGTGTGTGTGTGTGTGTGTGTGTGTGTGTGTGTGTGTGTGTGTGTGTGTGTGTATTAGGTCATAATGTAAGATGCATCTTCTTTTTTAAAAGTAAAACTTTATTGTAAATAAATCTATTAATAAATAGGCAGATATAGGAGAGTTATAGTTCCTTCCATTCATTAGCATTTTTTAGTGTCCTTTTGTCCCCCTGAAGATTTCTATAACTGAAGCCAATGTACTGCAGATTCTGGCTGTAAACTCTTACTATGCCTTACAGGTGAACACGTGAAAGTCGATTTTTATATGAAATGTGATTTTAAAATGCTTACAACCCAAAACTTAAAAAACACTGTAAAAAAAGGCAAATAATAAAAGTAAAAACAAAATCTCTATTATAAATCCCTAGGCTACACTCCAGTTTCTGACCTTTGACCTAAATGCAAATGTGTCTCCATTAAACGAAACCTTATTCACAGCCTGCAAAGGGTGATGCAAAAATAGTTTATTATGATTTAGTTTTATGTAAAGTTAGGTAATATTTACAAAATAGAAATGATCAGCTACATCCACGGGAATCTAGCATGTTACACAAAGGAATAAATATTTTGACAAAGTAATACTTCAGTTGTAGTGAAGTTGATCAGAAACTTTATTTAAAAAAAGCCTCTAAACAAACCATAAAATTCTTGAATTGCCAAAAACAGAGAGTAGCTTCATTGACCAGCCTCTTCTCATCAGGTGGACCCTGGTGTCCTAACAAAAGATGGCCTGCCCTGGTGACCTCTGCTTCTGGGAGTTGCCTCAGCTCAGAGGCCTTTGGTGGAGACTGGGAGGGGAGTACTGAGTCACCTGTGCTCCTTAGGCCTCTGCTTTCTTTTGCATGTGACTTTTTGATGAACATTATCATTTAGCGTTAATACAGAAACTAAACACTAGTTAAAATAATACAAGCTGATTCTTTTAACATATATCACCTGTTGAAATAATTAGCTGTGGCAGAAGTGACTGCTGTGAATTATTTCTGAACTTGTTTCAGCAGAAAAATTATCTACATTTTTCATTTTGTTCGTATATCAGCTCTCCCAGCAGTTTGGCATAGTATGTTTTTGTCTTTAGTACTGGATTGAGACATTCACCCTGACGGAAGAGTATCTGTGAGAAAAATCACTAAGAATTATAGTTGTTGAGGAACCACTTAGAAACTTTACATTTTATAAATATTACTTAGGAAAACCACGTGAATTAACTCTTATCATTTAACTGGTTTGAATCCTAAAAATAAGTCAGTAGATATATCGTTAATACTAAAGATAAATCCTAAAATTCATTTTAATTGAAGTTTTGTGATATAAACATAATACAATAATTAATTTAGTGTTCTTCATAATCTATTTCTACCTTTCTATAAAAAAACTGAAAAATGTGATAACAAGTAAGGTGGGGAAAAGAGCAAAGGGAATGGGAAATGAGAAGACAGCAGGTGTCCATATCTGATGATTCTTTCACTATGAATTCGAACTCCATCCTGGTAAGGCCACCCTACAATGCTACAACTTGAGACCAACTGTCGTGTTCTACCCAAGACTTCAGTGCCCTCCTGTACTGAACCATCCAATTCTTAATTATTTTGTGACTAAATGTTTCCTTACCTATTTGACATAGACATGTATTGTACAATAACAGCATTATGAGTTTTGTGACCTCCATGCTATTACACAATATAACCCAAGAGCTGGGGAACACAGATAATTGGCTGGACCCGGCATGTAGCCCTGCCCAGGATGTAGATCCCTGATGACAGAACTTCTAAAGTCTCCCTACTACTCTTAAATTACTTTGTAAAGGATCTGGTTAAGATGTAACTACCATGTTCTTCATTCTCTTGATTTTCCTCCAGGAATTTAAATGGCTCTACCAAGAACAGTATGATAGAGTTCTTTCAATGAAAAACAATGTATGGGTGCAGGGTTACTGTTATAGAGTCGGTCTACAGTCTCTAAAACCATCTGTTCAATGACCAAAGCTTTTAGAAAGTCATTAAAAACATTTCCTTATGTTGGGTGGGGTTCAATGTTGTACCCAAAGCTGTTCTTCCTACCTTAAAAAGGATGTCTTTATACAATTAAAAAAACCCACACACTTTGTCACAAAAATCCCTATAGTAACTTCTCAATAATATTTACACTACTTGCTCTGAATAATATACAGGTTAATTTGAGAAACACAGCTGCTTTTAAATAAGAGAAATTGGAAGCCGCATTGAGCATGTTGTAGCTTAAGTTGTCACAGTCTTGTACGAACACCTAGAGGAATGGGACCAGAGATGGTTTAAGCAGCTAGTCACTTGTGCCATACACGGTGGTGGTTTAGTGTTGAGCTATTACTTCTACTCTGTGAGTCTCCGAAAGACTTCAGAGAAGGTAGACCTCTGCCCTTTAGAGAGCAACAAGAATACCTGAAACTTATTCTCAAAAGGGCAAAAGAATGAGGCCAGGTCTTTTTCAGCAGACAAAACTTGAGAGAAATCGACCATGTGCATTTCCATATTGGGTTTATGTTAAATCTTCAAAGAACCTAAAACAAGTGGTTTTACTAGACCTCAGGTTCACTAGACCTTTAGGCTGATCCTTATTTAAGTTTTCGACTGTGGAAATTATGACCATACCAAAAGTGTTTTTGTGTGTGTGAGAATATACAAAACTGTACATAAGTACAATGGTCCCCATCTCCTAAGAGCAAGTTTGAGGACTGACTGGACTTAGCCTGCAGTGGTAAGTGTCCCAGCGTCCTGCTACTTGGTGTTGAAAACATTGAAGGACTTGACCTTTTGACTTGATCTCATGTGCGTGAAAGACCTTTCCTAGGACTGGAAATCTAAGGTTCATGTTCAGACCTTTTAGGGATTTTGGTGGCATGGGAAAGCCAGGGGAGAGGAGTTTGTATACTGGTAAACTTCTAAGTGTGACATTTGTGGAAAACTCACTGGAGGTTCCTTAGTATTCACTGATTGAGAAAGTAATGCTTTAGCTAAGCAGTCTAGTAATTTCTCAAGAATGACAGAAGGTAGAAGAGCCCATGATGAAAGATGGAAAAAAAAAAACAAAATGGTATGCAAATACCTTAATTTTAAGAACCTTCAGAATAAGTTTTTAGCAGTATTCTTCCCAAGTCCTTTCATAAAGGTCCAGTGGAGGCTATCATACCAGGGCACTGAGAACTGTTTGCTAATCTCGACTGAGTGGAGAAAATATTAGGGAAAGAATTAAAATTTATTTAAAAAGCGAATTTCTATTCAACATAAAGCACCAGTAGCTCAATTGTCTAGGATTTGCAGGGTGTGAAATATTCCGAGTGATTGATGTTTCCAGAGAAGTGAAGCTAACCATGTGCCCAATTTTTTAAAGCATTTAATTCCTTTTAAGTGTAATGCTATATACTTCCCTGTCTTTTGTAAAACTTCAAAAATACTTAAACATCCCCTTTTTTGGTGATCAAGGGGTCACTGAACTCTGTATTTAGTTTTTGGTTTGTGTCTATAGAGGAAGATGTTAAATTCCAAGCTTCCTTAGGACAATGATGAACAAATCTTTATTTTCAGGAAAAATAAATATTAATAGGTTGCATTCTTTTCATTCTTAACTGGAAAAAGCATCGAATCCCTGGGGAATAACTGTCTTAGTCTTAGACAAGTTAGTGAGTGAATGGCGGAGAGAGAACTGGTATGTGGTTAGCCATGATGACATCACGAAGACATCAGGAAGTAGGGAGTGGAAAAGCCCCCCACCTTCTAAAATCAGGGCACAGGCCCCACTCTAAGCTGCATAGGCCAAAGAAACCTGGGCTGCTCATTACAGCCCTGGGCCTCAGGAGCCAGGGAAGTTATAAGCAAGTGTAGGAGGGAAGAAACCTTTTTTAAGGAAAAATACACTGCCTGCCACCTCATCCATGTAAGGAACACACTGTGGAGTGCCTGCAGTGTACTATTGGCTAGAGCTGGCAGGGACCCCAGCACACCCCCAAAATTTTGTACTTGGAGAAAAGAGGTCACAGGGTAGGACGGCACTCCCAAGATAAGTTTAAAATCATACACTTGATGCAGGGGCAACCAGGCAGTAGTGATAAAAAGGATTGTGTTCCATTCTCAGGCCAGAAGTTAGTGTTCTATCTACCTACCTCTGTGGTGAAATAGTATTATAAATACTTTTCTACAAAAATGTCTTTTAGGCCATCGATTTTGTTTCCTGGCACTATTTGTCAGAATTCCTTTCAGGGTGACCTCTAAGAGTCACAACTGTATTTTTTTAAAACTGCAATTTCCTTTCTTTCCGAGTCTGGCCTGTGCAAGGCTCCCAAGGCCTAGCTGTTGGGTCAGTGAGCAAGTCACTGGATCTGGACACTGTGATATGACAGATTCCACTTAACTAGCCAGAGCTTGGGGCCTTCCCCTGTTCTTAGCTCTTGACAAACCCACACATTCCCACCATGGCCTCCACCAGTCAACCCAGGATGGCCATCACTTCCACAAGTTCAGACTCATTTTGATGCCTTACTGCACAAGATTCAATTTCTAGTGGCAAAGCCACCTCACCCCACCTGCTGTCATACCTCTCCGAAGGAGGCTGCAGACAGGCATGGTCATCTGGTATACTAGCTTTCCAATCTGCTCAGGTGCTGGCATCACACATGATAAAAGAACTTGACAAACAGAATGTGGCTATTTGCTGTATGTGTGTTGGTATGCACATACTGTAATTAATGCATATGTTCACAACTGTCAAATGAAGTCAAACTGTTTAGCTTCCCCATTAATATGTTTGTCACAACCTGTTTGCAGGTGCTAACAGATTACAAATGAATTAATAAACATTTACAGGAAAATAATTACAATTGTGAAGAGTCAGTCCATGTTAACAGTCTCCTCTCTGTGAAGTGGGGGTGCTCCCACTGCTTGCTTTGTGCTGGGAGCAGTGAGCCTGGGGCACTGGGGGCTCCCAGTTCCCCACACTACCCCTTCCACAGTCCACGCTGGCAGCCCAGCCCCCTGAGGATCTTTTTGTACCAACACAGAAACCAACTCTACCTCCACATTGTTTCTTTTCTCAGTAGTGAACTGGCTAAATTTCTCCCTGGGGGTTTCGTGCCTGTAGGGTGCATAGGACACTGTGTATACTAGGACTGCAGTAGGACACGCAGGTAGTAAGTGAAGACCCTCTTTGTTCTGTCCTGCCTGCTCACTCCAGCTGGAGGATGGGACTAAGCAGCAGGGAGTTCAAACCTGGTTCTGAGCTTCACAGTAGCTGTCACTATGGGATGACACTCAACAAGGCCAAGGCAGGCCCTGTGGGAGGCTGTGGCAGGAACGGCCTTTTGTCAAGGGAGGAGCCAGGGTGCCATTTCTCAGCTGGCTTAGCATTCGCAGTCCACTTCCTGGTAACCCCCAGGCTGAGCCAGTTCCAGGAGAGTGAGTCCTGTTGTTTCTGGGGTGAGTGGGGGTAGGGGGCGCTTTACAGAGGCTGCGGTGACCGGAGGTCTTCCCTAGTCTCTGCCTTCAACTTCCAAATGCTATGTTCTACACATTTATTTCCCAGGATTCCTGAGGTCTAACCTCAAGGGACATGTGAATAAAATGACTGCTCTTTTGGCTTATTCAAAAGCAATGCAGATTTCAAACTCTCACAGTACAGTCTACAGGCAGATGGAGCTTGACTGCACAGAAACCACTAGCAGGGCTGGAAGCAAGGAGCTGCTTGGAGGAGAGTCCCCAGAGGCAGCAGGTGCAGTCACAAAGGAAACTGTGGTAGATAAGGCAAGTTCTTAAAAGGCATGACATGAAATCATAGTGCCCAGGCAGCCTGCACAGAGACTGGGCAACAAGGCCCCTGTCCTATCAGATCCTGCTGAATATCAGATCACTCTGCCCTAGAAGACATGTGCTGAAACAGTGTTCTGGGGATTCTATGGACCACAGGGTCCCGAGTGTTCCTTTTGTATATCCCCATTCTGAGCATGACACAAAAAGGTCATGGTCCCTTATAAGAATGCTGTCAATCTACGTTGCGGAAGAGAGTATCTGGTAAGTTGGATTTAAGAAAGAGCTAATATTCTCTTGCCTTTAAAAACATGAAAGAATAGTAGCAAGGGAGTGGCAGGTATGAGTTGACTCTTAAAGCTTATGAACAGGGAAGGCTCATGCCAGTGGAGAGCTCTGAGTTTATTCCAGTGAGAAGACAGCAAACGGGTATAAGTCGTAAACACAACCCCAGGGCCTTCTGTTTGGCCTTCCAGGACTCTTCCCAGATGACCTGTTCACTAACTTAACCTAGAAACTGAGCAAAAGATTTGTACATTTTTACCCCCAAAGTATCCAAGCACCCAGAGACCATCAGCTAACTCAAGCATTAATACAGAGAGTGAAAGCATGCTCTTGGCAATAATATCAATGGACCAATAGATGCAGCAGGACCAGAATGAATTCCTCCAAATGTTTTACTTCAATGTCTCCACCTTGCTCTCAAGGTAGCAGAGGTGGTTCTCATACTTGGCTAGGGTTTGTTTATACTCCTTGTCTTAAAAAGATTAATAGTTTTCATGAGCCATTATAGAAAAAACTCTGATTTGAGATATTTTCAAGAAGTCCTGTAGAGTGTTTTGTGGCAGTTGAAAAGGTCTTACTTAAACTGTTAGAAAAACAAAATTGTTAGTATAGGTTTACTTTAGGTTCTCTAAATGCTGCGAGAACTCTTCAGATCTCAGATTAGATTAGGTTAAGAACACAAAATAATGGGCAATTTTTGTCTGATTCTGACATCCTCTGTACTTTCTTCTTGACTTAACATAGGGGCCTTCTCTCAACCTTTTCAAAAGCAATGTGGTTTCTTTTCAATGTGAGGTTACAGAAATGAATCATTTTCCCCCTTGAATGATTTCCCAAGGGAATTCATCATTATTTGAAGTTACAGTCTGAAACTCCAGGCCACAGGTCAACAAACCAAGTAGTTATGAAAAGTCCAGGGTTATTGGTGGCCAAGAAAAGAGCGAGCGTAGGAAGGAATGAGAGGGGCGGGCTTTTGTGCAAGATTTAATAAAAAACAAACAAAAGTAGGAATGGCTGCTTTCAAAATTCTTCAGGCTGTGAAAAGTTTACCGCGATTACCTGGGGTGTGGTTTTAAGATGCATCAGTGGAACATATACAAAATGTTGACCTTCTCCGAAGTCAAAAGGTTATAAGCTATGCCCCCTGACCTGCTTCCCTAGCTCCTCCTACAGGCTAGTGAGTTATCAGTGCTGTGATCCAGGCAAAACCACATATCCATTGGCTTGTTCTCTCTCCTAATGAAGCAATGTGCAACAGAGCTACAGCCACCCGGGCCTGATTCCACACAGTGCAGAGCTAGCTTATCGACAGGCTACAGAGCCTTAATACTGACAGTGAGTGAGTGCGGTGGACTCCAGTGGGGATTCCAACATAGACCCAGCGGGAGCAGATGGCCCTCTCAGCCCCACTGCTTGGCTTATTTTAGAATACCATGGAAAAAAAGCTTGGAAAAAGACAATAGGAAGTCGGAATCAACATTGCAGGGAATGGTGTGAACAGTCCATAAACCAGTCTTTCATGCATCCATACCCACAGTTAATGATGGTAACAACAACAATTAAAAAAAAAAAAAAAGGGTACAGACAAAAAGCAGCGTTTGGGTTGTGCTGCTGCAAGCCGGAAAGGGTATGTGTTCAAGTTGAATGGGACACAGCTAGTCTTTCTTCAAGTCCCTGCATTCAAAGAGCTTCAAGCGTTCTTGTACTGTCAGGCCTTCCTTCAGACTCTGGGTGAAGAGCAGGAGAAAAACAAACAGTTAAGGATCAGGCCTAACGGAGGGGCAAAGGCTGTAGTCAGAGGCAGGAAGGGTGGAGGGTGGGGATGGGAAGGGATCCTCAGATGTTAGTTGGGCATGCTAAGGAGAGAGCCATCTCCTGTGAAATGGTGTTATCTGGATGAAAAAAGGAAAAAAATCAGAGAAATGAGACCATGTGTTTAAGAACTGAATTCTGAGCTTAGGGTTCTTGAGACAAGCAGGAATCAGGCCGACCCAGCCAGGGAAAGAAGATTGTGCTGAGAACTAGAAAATCACCCATTTTCGTCCTTCTCCCAAGTGTGGACCGGTCTGTGCCTGGTTCCTTTGCAATCATTACCCTGAGGCCTCATGCGAGGACCCGAGAGCTCCCAGGGCACTGCTGGCAGATTGTGGGCCAAGGGCCTCCCTCCCTGCTCTTTAGATGCGCCCTGGCAGTACCTGCTTCCTTCTGACCTGATCTTGGCCCTCCCTGATGAGAAATCCTGTTGGATTTTATTGTTAAGGGGATTTGGGAACATGTCAACATACCAAGATTTTCAGAGTTTAAAACCAGTACTCTGTTCTTATGGGACCCTGGAAAAGTTTAAATTGTGTCTTGAGATGAGTGACACTTTACTAATTTGGGGACAGATTATTTCCTGCTTCACTCTTGGAGGCTTTTCCCAAAGATTTAATTTCTGGATGAGAAAAGGAACACTTCAAAGCATAACTGGGATGAATGAATTTCAGCACTGGCTGGGATGGGCCTGGCTCCTTAGTTGCCATCTGATCTTCATGGCAAGTCTCAACATCAGACTCAGAGTTGCCAGTTTCCCCAGCTTGCACATGCTAGAGGTGACAAAGGTACAGGCTTCACTAAGACACATGAAACAAGGCTGGCCCCAGTGCAGGTTCCAGATGATTACACCAGTTTCAGCCTAAAATCAGAGCATGCTAGTCCTGGGGGCAGAGAGCCCAGCCTGACACTTCAGAGTGGGCATTTGTGAGTCTGTGAGCTATTCCTCCAGAATAGTTCTGCTTGCTTTTTATACTGTATAAATGAATAAATGAAGTACTTTTTTTTTTTTTTTTAAATAAAGGGTTCTACTGTTAACTTTTCTGAAACTCATCTGGATCTCCATGTAAGCAGTTGGTCAGGGTCACTTTTGAAGCTTGCCACTGAGTAGGTCAGAGGATGGGGGCAAATCCACATCCCACTCCAAACCTGAACTTCTCTTAATGCACACAATGGTCTCACATGCTTTTGGGTCACTTCTCCGAAGTGCTTCATGTCAAGGGCTGCTGTCTGAACAGTAGTCAGTTTCGTACAGGTGCTGGCATACATGTGGCCATGCTGCAGAAGGCCCTAAACCTAAGTGCCTGGCTCACAGGCAGGCCCTGTCACATGCCACACTGTTCTATTCTAGCTGGGGACTTTCCCATGATAGCAGTGAATCACCACACCTGAGACCTGAGGGACAGCGAGTGTTTTGTCTTTGAGTGTGCACCCTCTGTGCACTGTCATACACCTCTGAGTGACAGTACCTATTGTGCTCAGGGACAGGCAGCCAGGGAGCAGGGAAAATGAGGGGCAGCCCAAGGCTACAGCAGGCCCAAGGCTGTATGCTCGGTGCCACGCGCTGCCACAAACTCCAGCTGTAAACCTCTGCCCCACCCCTACTTCAGGCACCTGGAGAAGGGCCTTTGGTATAGCACCTCCCTTGGGGCTCATTTCTCCCACAGGGCCAGTCTCTCCATCAAGCACCTCCATGACCCCACACTCATACTGACAGGGGCCTCTGGGGGTAACATTCTCTGGTTGCTGCACTGCTCTTAAGCAATGAATTTGCTTTGACTTTATGGTGCTGAGACTCTATCCTTTTGAGTGGGGGATAATGTAGAAACAGAACATAAAGAAAAATATAAATCCTCACATATCAGATCTCATATCAAAAAGTACCAACAACAGGTTCAGTTTCTAGTCAGCTTCATTCCCCTGTCTTCCCATGGTGGGTGGGGTTGTCTCCAATTATAATCAGGGACAAGGACAATATACACCCTTGAGGGAATGCCTGTTCATCACTTTACAGGCCCACGTCTGTTCAGCATCACAGCAGGTGTTCCTGAGGATATCTGCAAGTTCCTCGTCTTTCTACTTAGGCCCGCAGGACTGTCCCCGAACACCAGGGCTTTTTTCTTACACTGGAAACATGGCCAAGCCAAACATGGACTCAGACCCTTCCCTGGGTGTACCTGACCATTTTCTTTTTCTACATTTGCTCCCACAGACAAGGCTTCTCTTGTGAAGTCTTCCTCTCGAGCTATGTCCATAAGGGATATCTCAGCTTAACCCTGCTTGTGAACTTGGTGTGTGTGGGGGTGGTCTGCAGCGATGGGAGACTCTGCTTGTCAGTGATTGCCGGGTGTTTGTCAAATCAAGCCTGCATCTTGACAGAGGGCAAGAGGGTTTTCCCCAGAGAACATGAAGTGTGCAGAGCATTCGACATGCATGCTGGCCGGGGCCTGTGCCCACCTGAGATACTGGCTCTGTGGGTTGGCCTGCCAAGGTGGGAGGGGAGCTCCCCTCTGCCAAGGGTCAACTCTGTTAAGAGGTTATACTGCCAGTTAACTCCCCAGAACAGGTTAAAGAAACCACTTGGATTGTGTATGTGCTTGCTGGAGTAGCATGAATTAAAGTCACAATAAAACAAGGAGCTTGCTATTGAGGTGTGAGAGGTGCATGCAAGATAGCACCCCTTTGAGGGTAGCAGGTGGGTGGGTGGTGAGAGGTGGTTTACCTACATGAGAGGGGACCTGGAAGCGGGCTGGTTTCAGTTATCCCATGAGACCTGCTCAATTACGGACTGTCAGAGGAAAGAGCAAAAAATAAGACACACACACAATAAATCCTAAATGCAACATGCCTGTCACTCCCCACCCTCAGCCCATCTTTCCCATGGAGACGCACAAAAGGGACACGGGATGCATGCTGGGAATTTGCTACTATGAGGCTGGTGGGAAGGGATGCAGGTAGCTTCCTCTCTTGAAGGCAGACAGCATCAGTTTTAAACTAAGGATGTGCAAGAAACAATACCAACAGAGTGGGGCTGACCCAGCAGAGGATTGAAGTGAAATCTGGACTTGGAGGTCCAAGGTAGAATTTACTCCAAGCCCTGCTTCTCATAGGCCTGGCCCTTCAACTGTCATTGTCAGGAGGTGGTTCCACTGTTGCATGAAGGGGACACAAAGCCACCAGCAGGGTAAGTGTTTGGGGGTGGGTGAGTTCTGGGACCCTGGGGACCCCATGCTGCTGCCTGTAGTGGGCTTTGATTCCTGCTCCTCTCTCCAACGTCTGCCAGACCCCACACCCAGGATTGGACCCAGAATCACCTTGGACCTGATGTTTCTGAGTTGCCGGCTGACACAGGTTCTGTCTTTCTTCAAGAAGTCAGGGTTGCTTTTAGATTTCATTATATCTGAAGGAACAAAGAGACCCATTTCTAAAACCCTCTGGAACCAGACTGAGTGTTTAAAAATTTCTGAAGCTGATTGTCATCGCCACACACTTGCTGACATTTCCTTAAACAATTTTTAAGAGAATTCAAAGCCAATAACCATAAAACACACTAAATCTTATTCAGAACAACTCAAAGCATGGAGGAACTGGAAGACATTTGTGTGTGAGGCACTCGGCCACGTTCTCCCAGCCCAGGACTGACCATAGGTGCAGCCAAGCTCTCTGCGGAGAGGGCGTGCGGCACCCTACTCTGGAGCTGCATCTCATTTGCTGAGCAGACCAACTGTCCCCATTATTCATTTATCCCATCCTTCCTCCAAGACTGTTAAAAAACAAAAGAATAAGACCGAGTCCTTCTCAGAATCCACCCTTACTGAGACAACAACCATTAATAGTTCAGTGTGTATTCATTCCTTCAGACTTCTTGAAAATGACTAAACAAATATACATTGGGTCATGTCATCTGTCCTGTGTGTGTGTGTTTAAAAAAAAAAAAAAACAACAAAAAAAACCTTAATATATTTATTTACCTTTGTCCATGTCAAAACAAAAATATCTACCTGATCTGTTAAGAACTGCATAGTATTTCACTGTGTAGCAATGTCTTAGTTTAAACAATCTTCTCTCTGTATGATGCAAAGAGAGGACTGTTTGGGTGGAATCAGTCTTGCTCCTGTATACAGTGCTAACTATCCTTGTTTGCACATTCCTATGCACTTATTTTTTTTTTTTTCAGAAGTTAAACAGGTTGGTCACAGGATGTATGCATTCTCCCTCTAATTCTAAGTCTTCCTCTTTGTCTCCTGGCTATCTTGGGTTCCCCTCATAAGCATTTCTTTAAATATTATCATTTCTTTACCCACCCAGAGTGAGTCTACAGTTTGATTTTAAATTTTGCTATATATTGCCTCACTGCCTCCCAGAGAGACTGCTACTTTATCCTCCCAGCAGCAATGCAAATGATTTTCTCTCCACTCCACCCATCCATCAGTACTGCCATTATTATTAATCCTTGGCTAGTGGAGAAAAAAGTTGTCAATTTCTGGATATCAGTGAGCTACGACACCTTTTCAGTAGAGAGCATCCTCCCCTGCTCCCCCTGCCCATCAATGACCTTCTGTAGATTTCATGGTAAAACTCAAGGATCAAGCAACTAATGAAAGCTGTTTCCACCAAACTACTGACTTCTTTTGGAAAATGTAAAAACATAACTTGTCATTACTATGAAAATATAGTTGATGATGTGATTTCCCTTCAAAGCAATCAGCACAATGTCTGCCACCAGCTACAGGGGAACGGATTCCCACCCCAGGGCGCCTGCCCGCCCTGTGGCCCAGTGACCTGCTGGCTGTTCTCTGTAAGGAAATAGAAGTCTAAAAAATAGAAAAGGAATTCCTCTCCTTTGATTCAAGCCCAAATAACTCTATGACCAAATCACCAAGAGTCACTGAGTCACAAGCCAGAGCCTGAAGAGCTCACCATATCCTGACACAGGGGTGTTTTCGGGAGATTTTTCACCCAGTGCTTCTGTGGCTGCTTTCAGCTGCTCTTTCAATCTGCTGATATCGCAGTCAGCCTTTGCCTTCACGATGCTGAGCTCTGTGTAGATGTCTTTGTATTTGTCACTAGCGTACTTTTTGTCCTTGGGGATAAAAGGACAGAATAAACAGTGGTTATAGCCAGGCTAGGCGGTCTGTCTCTCTGGGGAATGACTGGGGCGTGCCATCGGCAGCAGGGGAGGTAGGTTGACCCTGGTCTTTCAAAGGCAGAAACTGGGTGCAAAGTAAAACAGGCAGAGCTGAGAGTCTCCGTCTGGACATGGTACGGGATCCCTGGGAGCTCCAGCAAGTGCAGGCATAGCACAGTCCTGACCCCTGAGGACTTCCCTGTGGCTCCAGCCTAGAAAAACCCCTTTCTGTCTTGGATTTCCTAAGGGATCCTGACATCTCCTCTCTGATTCTAAGAATGTCCTGGAGGAGACTGGCAGCTGACTGAGCTCTCACTTCCCAGGATGACATTTCTCTTGGGCCTCATCATCCTGACGAAGCACATAGGAGGCATAGAGAACAAGAAAGACATGTAAGACCAAGTGGGCTCATTTTTATTATACCTGCTTAGAAGCTGGTGTTTTAAGAGAACTTGATTTTGAAACCACATTTCTCATGAAAATGAAATCTACTCTAGAACAGCCTATGATACTTGCCACATACAGGGACCTCTGTTAAGTTCTGGAGACATGTGTCCCTAATCCACTCGGAGCCCTTTCTGAAGATCCACCCATAGTGACATGCCCTTACCCGCAATGCCGTCTGTAGCTCATCCTTTAGAGAGCTGATCTCCTGTTTTAAGTACTGTATTTCCGATTCCTTGACTCGCAATAAGACCTAGAATGAGAGAGCAATTAGGGATTGATATTCAGGTGCAAAGGGACTTCCAGAGTTTTGAAAGCAAAGACAGAGTTGAGCAGAGAACTCCCATCCACACAATGATGAGCAGACAACTTTCTTCTCATCCTTACCAATATGTAATTGAAAATATCAGCAATGAAAATTGGAACACAGCTTAAACATTGCATATAGAAATAGAAGAAAGGAATTTTTGCGATTCTTCCTAGACCCGAGTACCCTTTTCCTCAGTCTGGGGGCCACAGCAAGTTTCTGGAACTGAGCCCATGACGGTGTCCATAAAGGTGTCCTGTTGAAACTTTTGAACTCACTCTGCCATTCCCACATCATTTAGTAGGAGATATTTTCATGATGAAATTTTAATTGAATGGGAAGAAATCTAAATGCTTTCATAAGAGGATATCTTATACATAAAAATCAATTATTCTGACTTAAGATGTACCTCCCTGATCCTGAGTAATAATAGGGTATTACAGAATCTCAAGTAGCTACAGTGTCTAAATAATTACTAAATGTTTTATTTTAGGCGATCAGTATTTGTGGCATGGCAGAAACAGAAGGGAGGAGGGTAGGCAAGTGAGGATGGAGTTAAAGGTCCCTGCGGCCTCTTGAGGGATCCACACTTCTACCGTGGGTCCCATGCCTGGCAGCTAACTGTTCTCTTTGCTGTCCTGGGGTGATTAGGATCTTTCCATGTTCTTTCCCTCTTGCTGTCTCCAGGTCTCGTCTCTAAAATAATCTCTGTAAGCTAATGGCCACCCTTGGTCCCCACTTGGGGCTTGTGAGGTGCAGAGCTGGGTGAAGAAGGGGCCTGGCTCTGAGCGGTACCTCTAACTCATAGGCATCCTTGCCCTGCGTGAGAGGCGAGCTAGTGGCATCCCCACTGGCGTCCCCGGTCAGCAATGTCCGTAACCGTGCAATCTCCGCAGCCAGGCGGTTGTTCAGCTCCTGGGGGACAGCAACAACAAAATAGGGACGCTCAACAGAGCTGCCTGGGGGCTGTAATCACACAACATAACCAGGAGAGGTTGTTTTATGAGGCAGAGATGAACAGGAATAGGTGGCCATGAGAAGTACTTACGTACACCATAGCATTTTAGATTTAATGTGTGCAGGTGTCACTGCCTGCGATTTATATCCCTTGTAAAAGCCATTTATGTGGGTTCTGTAAGTATTTGTAGAGTTGTGCATGCAGGATTACATAATCCTTAATACCTTTTTGTCACCATAACTAGTGTTACTCTGTTTCATGGTTTTCTCATTTGAGTTTCTGTAGGTTTAGGCCCTCTTGCTGCCCTCCCCACTCACATTCTGTATCTTCTTTCCAAATGACAAATAGTTATCTTAGGCCACTGCAGTGACTAAGCAGAACCAGTCCTGCCGGAGTGCCCTCATATAAGGCAGCCTCATCCTCATGTAGCAGGATGGCCACAGCTTCACCATCTGCAGTGAGTTTCTGTCAACACACTGAAGGTCTTGAGCTTGAATCAATCCAATGCATCTATCTGCTCAGTGCCTGGGAAGGATGAGCAGGTGGGTCATGAGGACAGTAGTCCAATTTGGTGCCCACAGAGAAGCTTTTATCGAACTAAACCTATCTTGAGCCTGTCCATTAGCCAGGATTATAAATGTGCCCCAGTTTTCTAAGGAGTGGACAAATCTTGAGAATACTCTGACAAAAATAAATCTGAGCTGCATATGGTCTTGACTGGTGAATGGAGACCCAGACCAGGTGCGATGACACTGCCCAGCAAAAGCGAAGTGGAAATTCGGATGTTCTGGAGGGAAACTGAGACATCTTAGAGTCTCCAAGAGGGCTGGAGCCAAAGTGACTCCAAATGTAAATAGCTGGTTCATGTAGCAGGATGGCCACAGCTCTACCATCTGTAGTAAGTTTCTGTCAACACACTGGGAGATGCTAGAAGTCAGGGAGGTGCCTGCAGATCAGGTGGCCACTCTGTGGCTCCAGGACTCTAAGGGATACCTTGAAGGTGAGGACTGGTTCCCAACTCTAGCATGGGCTCACCTGACTTCTAGCTCACCTGGCTGAGGACTTACCTGATTGTGGGCGTTGAGCTCCTGGTTCTCACGCTGACACTGCCGCAGGGCCTGCCGCTCTGCCTCCAGCGCCTGGGCCAGGTGGGCGTTTTCCAGGCATTTCTGTGAGTACTGCTCTGAGAGGACCTCCAGCTCCCGCTGCACTGACTGCAGTTCCTCCCTGGGAAGAGGGCACTGCTTACTCCTTTGCCTTTCCCCCAGGGCCAAGGCCTCCAAAAGGTTCTGTGTCCCCATTGTATAACTTGAGGGGCAATGAGACAACAGAAAGAACTGAGCAAGAGAGGAATCCCTATGCATTTTGTTGTCTCAAAAAGTTTGTACCCAACTAAATAAGGGAAAACTTAAAAAGTACTATAGGATTATAGAAGTCTATTCTGTGTCCTTCCGTGGTTCTCTCAAGTAGCTTAATAGTCTCATGGACAAAACTTCTCTCTTGAAGTCAAGAGAGAATTCATTCACTTGTGTTGAAATACATGTCCTGTTTTTGAGAGAAATCAGATTTGCAAATTGTTTTCAGCACTAACTTTTGAGGCGATCTGTGTTTGATAAGCCAGTACCAGGACCTATTCACACACAGAAAATCAAAGCCTTGCAACATTGTTCTCCATCACTCTGGACTCCTTGAGAAGGGCTGTTTCTCCCAGTGGTGGAGCCAAAGATGAAGGGCTTTAAGGCAAGCTGACCATGCCCTATGCATCTGCACCCCCTCTAGCCGAGATGAATATGATTGCAGTTCACAGAACTGTCTGGCCCTGGCCCTGACTGCACTGAATGGGAGCCCTGGAAGAGGCAGGGACCTGCATTCTTTTATGTTGCAAAGACCTTGATAAAGGCTAGCTCTGCATGGCTCTCGCAGTAGCCAATTCAAGAGCTCCCAGTGGTGTTAGCTCTACTAAAGGAAAAAAATGAGTAGCTGTGCTGCTGTATGCCTTTCAGTCTCTTGTCTATGCAAAGGGAAATCAGCATACTTTTTAAAAAATGTAGGGTTTATGGCCACCTCTGCCATGCACAGCCATAAAGCACTAGGCATCAGGCCCTAGACCAGATTTCCTCTTGCAAGCTACTGAGGCAGTGGCAGAGAACAGCTGATGGAGAGAACAAATTCCAGGGATGGCCTGAGATCAGCCCCAAAGAACGGCAGGTAGTTATAAAATTTCCTTTGCTGCATCTTATTCTTTAGATTTTGGTGATTAGTTTCTATTTGTTTTAGTAACAAGAAGCCCACCTGGGCCATGAAAGCCAGTGGCTTGATGACCCTCGAGCAGCACTCAGCCTCTCAGGGAAAGTTCTGAGCTGCCCTCAGTTCATATGGGCCTCTACCCAGTGCCATCCTCAGGACCTGTATCTGTGTGGCTCCCTCAAAGACACAGGAAAGGTTCCTACAAAGGCACTGCTCCCCACCAAAGGGCCACCCTCCAGCCCCTCCTGAGAGCAGGAAGCTGACTCACAGATACTGTCGCCGCAGGGCCTCGATGTCTGAGTTGATGCTGCTGATCTGGGACCGCTGGCTCTTCTCCAACTCGCGCTCCATCTCCTCTCGGTGGGCGTTCTTCATAGCTTCAATGGCTGCATGCAAGGACATGCCATCAGCACCAAAAGGCTGGGAAGCCAGACTGACAGAGATGTGACGGCTCCCCAGTGTTAATGCTTAATCCATCTGCAGTCAGGCTGGCCTCTCCCAAACCCATTCTCTGAGGTGGATGCAGGCTAGGAGAATTCTCAGGAAACTTCCCACAAAAGGGATGCAGGTGTGTTTGTTCTTTTGATGTTAGATGAAAACCAAATTGATTAAATAAGTATCAATGTTATATTCAAGCATAAGTTTATAAAACGAGAAAGCTTTCAGACTGCTATATTTTCTTCCTGTGTACTAAAATAATAAACCACCATAAAGTATAATTACATAAAGAGAAGGCAACACAAAACCTATGGCACTGTGCTTTCTCAGGGAAAGTACTGTCGGCTCTGTAACAAAGTTGTGCCAGGTAGAAGCTACAGAATCTTTGTGCTCTGAAGTTATGGGGCACTCTGGGCAGAGGTCTTATGCTGACAGGTGTCTGTCACAAGGAAATGCAATCGATGGGACTGATAAGGCTGGGGATAGTCCCTCACATGTAGCTGGGTATGCTGGTGGTTGTGGGAAGCTGAAGTGCTGGCTCTAGGCTTACAACTCTCAAAGGGCTCCGAAAACCAGCTTTTTCCTCAGAATTGTCATAGAATTCTCTTGAATAATAAAGCTTAAATCTCAGCCAAAAGGCAGCACAAAGGCCAGTCATTACTCTGAGCTGTACATTCAGCTCAGGTAAAGTTTGCTACCTGTTCTGCCCTCCATGCTAAACCAGCCAGCATGCCCAGCTCCCACCTGAGATGGTGGCCGCAGTCTCCTCGGCCAGAAGGCGGTCTTTCTCCTCCCTCAGTTTCTCCAGTTCCCGCTGGTGCTGCCTCTGCAGATCTTCAATCTTTTTCTGGTGTGTTTCTTCCATTGCTGCAAAGCCTCGCTCACATGTGGCCTGCAAGATGCAAAAGGGAACTTATCAATTTATTTCTTTACCTTAAGTTGGGTGTCCTGTTTAATATGCCAATAGCCCTGCCTGCTCCAGGTTTCATGGTATAGAGAATACGCTCTCTGAAGGCGAGCACTGAGTCAGTGGGGCCACCGGATGGCTGTCTGGAGGCTCACTGATGCTACAGGGCATTTTATGCTATTAGAGAATTTAGAAAAAGGTATTTATATTTATAAATTGTCTTATTTCTGTGATTGTTCTGAATTCTGTGGAAGGAGTTGGTATTGCAGCTGGGAAATAGCTGCAGTGGAATTTAAAATAGCCAGTCTTGTACCTTGATAGAATTACTGGCAGGTAGGACTGATAAGAGAGAGGGAGGAGAGTGTGCACATGCAGAACCTGGCCATGTCTGGTTTGAGTTATACAGCGAGCAGCTCTCAGTGGCAGTCATAAATTTGGCATTTCACAGTCCTAAATAGCTGGAGGAAGCCAAGGGCCCCAGCCCTGCCCCTAACCGGCTAGCCATCCTTATCTGGTCATTTAACTTTTCCACTGCCCACTGAGGGAATTATATTAGGCTATGTGATCTCTTCCTTTCCAGTCTGCGTCTTCCTTTTTCTTTTGAAGTACAAAGAGGGGAACTAATTAATTAGTGACTCCAGTAACTGTATAGAGATATATAACAGGACTGCTCTCAAAACTTATATACAAGCTGGGTTGGTTTATTACCTGGACATGAGTGCAGGGGAAGGACAGGTATGCCTTAAGAAGGGATCAAACTTGGGAAACCCAAGACTGGCTTATCACAGTTGCTCTTATGAACAGGGTTTGTGAATGTGCCACTCAGATGCAAGACGGTGGCATGCACAGTTATTTTGTGCACAGAGGCACACTGTCTAAATCTCTTAGGTTTCTAAATAGGGATTAGGCCTTTCAGAGATTTTTAAGAACTGAAAGAATGTGGTTATGTTACATTCCAAATGCAAGTATAGCAGAGGCTCCTCTTTCCAATCCTATACTATCGAGTCAATCTTGCACATGGATTTGAGAAAGAATATCAAGAAATCAGATCATCGTGCTTGGGTATCTTTGAGCCCCCACAGTAATTGTGAGGCCTTTCTGAGGTCTTCTATTTAGTATTTTCAAACTCATGGCCATAGTCTGGACTTTACTGCAACTGATATGCTGCAGTGGGCAAATGGTCTTAATTGTTGTCCACCATTAATTGGGCATTCCTTCTCCCAGAGACTCCATCTGGAAGCCAGTGGTCTCTTTTCACTACCATCACACCACAGGACAGCTGGAGGCTAGGGCTTTGGCTCTTGGCCTCTGGCTAGCTCTGAGCCCCTCATCTTCCCTCTCTCATGCTTTGGTTCACCTATGGCTTCTTGGTTAACACACAGCTAGTAGCTCTCATAAATATTAGTTTGATTTGAGTGCTTTAGAATACTTAAAGGGTCAAAATCTTCCTAGAGAAACTCTGAGATATCTTTAAAAACTAGCTGCTTCCTAGGAGAGAATATGTGTTAAAAATAATCTGTAAAAATATTTTAATTTTTAAGCCAATAATCCTTGGGACCAAAAAAAGTTCCTCAAAGACTACTGAGCAGAGTCATGAGGGAAGGAGTCAGCCTGGGACTGTAACAGAGGGGCCAGAGCTCAGTCGCCCCAACCCAGGCAAAAATCTGTACAAATTAACAGAGTGCTATTTGGCTTTAGTTTCTGTGTGTCTCAAGGGAGTCAATGAGAACATCACAGACCTATGTCACCGCTGGAAGACACTGGGTCCCAGCACCATCCGTGGCTAGTTTGTCTCCTTTCTGATGTCTTGCTAACTGGTGGTATGATGTCACCACTCTGGCCAAAGCCTTATAAATGCTCAGCTGACTAATGTGGGGGCTGAAATTGCCTCACTGTACAGGAGGCTCTGGTAGAGCCAACAGGTGGCAGGCAGTTCACTGTAGTGGAGAGGGAACACTTGGGCCCCTGTGAATGATGGGTGTGTATGAGCCCAAGCACCTGCTCACGCAGACCTGCTCAGTGTCATGGAAAGCTGCTGGGTGCCCTGTGGATAGAGCAGGCACTGGAAAACAGTGTTTGTTACTTTTAAAGGTACACATGGCCCACCTGAATGCTGTGCTCACATGTACTGTCACAGGGGGGTTCATTTGAGTACTTTCACAAAACAGCCCTTGAAGCTTTCTCATAATTCATAAGTTTTCAAAAGGTTTTGACTGACTTGGAACTAGAACAGTGAAGATGGCCTCTCAGTCACCTGAGTGCTTGCTGACAACCACACGTGCTTATTTTTGGTCAGTGGACTGTGTTGTCATACAAAGGTAAAGAATACACTGCTAACACAGAACATTTCTTTCTTTTTTTTTTTTTTCAGAGCCAGAGGAATGAGCTGCTGGGAATAGGACATTTGGCAGCAGCAGCAAAGCAGCCACTGCAGCCTGAGAGCCAGCTCTGTGCTGTACCGAGGGAGGAGTCATCTCACCAGAAGCTTGACGGGGGTGCTGAGGGCTTGCAAGGGGCCTGGGTATTAACTGGCTGTAGCTCTAAGGGATGGCAAGAAGCTCAAGAGGATAATGCTGAGAAGCTTAGAGGAAATTCCGGGCAGCCCCAGGCATACACACAGGTGTCTCTGGCTATGAAGGAGGTAGATGAGAAGCTGGACTACTTCACACAGCCCAATGCCCATGGGCCTGGGAATGTTAACTGTTTGTGCCAGGGCCTGGATACTCTGCCTAATGAGGCAGAGCGTGAAATGGGGTGCGGGTATGGGGGACAGTGAAAGGAAAAGGTAATTTCTCAAAGCTCTTGAGAAAGAATACCAGCACCTGAAAGCTGTTTTCAGTAGAAAAGCCCTTCCTTCTTACATAGAATGTCCATTAAATGCCAGTTCCCCAGAGTTGCAATGGGAGTGTGATCCTTGACACTGTCTTGCAAATATTCCTATCTTTTGGATACTCCAACTGCTCTCTTAGGACAGTTAGGAGCTGACCCTCCAAGGGTGCCTGTCTTTCCTGGACTCAAGTTTGGGTCTGCACCAGCCTGAAGGTGTACTCTGTGGGGGCAGGAGAAAGGGCGAGGCTAGGAGCTGGAGGGCAGGGGCTTCACTTGCTGAGGGGATGCAGAGGCCACTAGAAGCAGGTAGAAAAGCGATGGGGAGACTACACTCCCTTTCTCACCAGTGACCATGTTCTTCTGCTAGTCCTTTCCCAGTGTGGGGTGTTGAATAGGACCCTTGCCTGGGCCCTGCTATGAGGCCGCACCATGGCCAGTGAGGAGTCAAGGGAGGAACAGAAGGTTGACTCGATTCTGTTTATACAGTAACTCAGAGCCAAGAACCATCTCCCAGCTCCACCCTGAGAGTCTGATGCACCAGATACCACCCCCGCCCCCAACAAGCAGGAAAATGCCTGCCCCTTGACTGCTCTGCAAATTAAACAATGCTTCAAAACCTTAAGGTTCTCAAAGTCTTTCTGGTACTTCTCTCGCAGTGTGGCTGCATTGCCCTCAAGGTCCTTGTGCTCCAGCTCCTCCCTCATGATGTCCATCTGGGCCTCCAGCTCCTGGATACGCTCTCTCAGCCCCGTCATGGAGTCAGCCTCTCCCTTGGCTGCCTGCAGAGCATCCCTAGGCTGGCTGGCTGGCCAGCTGGAAGAGGGGGGCTGGTGGGGGCTGCTTAGGGGGCTGGGCACGACCAAGGCTTCAGAGTGCTGCCCCTCGTAGTGGCAGAGTGTCTCCTGCAGGCACTGCAGGTTCTGGGAGTAGTGCTCCTGCAAGGTCCTCAGCTCCTCCTCGTGAATTGTCTGCAGCTCTTTGACCTTGAGCTGGAACTTGTCCTCCAGGGTCTGCATCTGCTCCACATGGTGCCTCTCCATGTCCTGCCTGTCTCTTACTGAGGCATCCAGCTGACTCAGGACTCTGCTGTGCTCAGCTTGCAGTGTGTTTTCTGCTCTGTTCAACTGTTCCACCACACACCTGATCTCCTCCTCGTACCTCCCTTGCAGGGCAAACATGTTCTCGCTGTGCTTGCTTTCTACTTCTTCCAAATACCTCTGTTGATGGTCTAGCTGGGTGACCTTGGCCTTGAGCTCTGCGTTTTCCCTTTCAACAATGGCAATCACTTCTAGGTACTCCCTTTTCTGCTTCCGGAGAAGTTCCTCGTACTCCTCACTTAGTGCTCCAACAGCTTGCCTGTGTTCTTGGCAGGAGGCCCCCCTGCTCTGCCAGGACTCCTTGTAGCACTGGAGCTCCTTTTCATACTCCAGTCGAATTTTGCAGGCTGCATAACATACCTGAGCCTGAATAATTGCATCTTTAACTAATAATGATGAATACTGACCGAGGCCTCCCAAACAAGTGTTATAGGAGAGATTTTGGGATGCTTGAAGTAGCTTCTGACAATCTCTTACTGATTCCACAGGGGGAAGAGATGTTAAAGCAGCAGATATCTCCCCTAAGAGACAGGCCTTATCTTTAAGCTGTAGGGCAAGTTCTTCCTGAATAGCAACGAGGGCTCCAGAGCTCTCGATGGATAAGTGCAAGGGCTCCTGGGAGCCAGCTATGTCTTGATGGCTCAGTTCTTCTCCTAATGGACTCAAGTCCCAGGATGCCTGTACACCCTCTGCGAAGCCTGCTGGAAGCTTGAGGGCTTCTGAGACTTGCTGCATCACTCTCTCAAAGTCGGGGGTTTGGTAGGCTCCCAAGATCTCCCCCAGCACATGCTTATGCTGCTGCAGGGCTGTCTGGGTCCCCCGGAGTGTCTCCTGGATGCTCTGCAATCGACGGTGGAACGACTCCCTTACTGACTGCACAGCAAAGCTGAGCTCTGCCCTGACCCATGTGGCATTTGCCAGGGCAGGGACCAGGGCTTGTGGGACACTCTGCTGCCCACCTCCTGATGGGACAGTTGCCTCTCTTCCTAGTGTCCCTAGGTGCTCACTCAGAGACTCAACCTGGCTCCAGAATTCACCATCTACCAGCACCTTCCTAGCCCAGGTGTCTGCTGGGGTCCCAGGACAGACTGCAGCACTTCCAGAATCGAGGGGCAACTTTTCTGACTGAGAAATCTCGTGGAGAACACGCGAGATATCTGATGTTGTGTTTTTTAAAGAGTCTGCTATTTGGTTTATCAGTGAGGCTTCCAGAGCTATTTGATCAGAAAGGAGCTTTAGCTGCTCCTGCTCAGTCAGTTCAGGCCGGTGAGTTGGCTGCTGCAAAGTTGCTTTCCCTTTCTCCAAGAAACTCCCTTCCTCTAGCTGAGCTTGGGCCCCATTATCTGCGAGGGGTGGCCAGTGGTGCAGGGCCTGGATGGCGCTGACTAGCGCGCTTTCTACGCTGGCCAGAGGACCTGCTCCTGCATCCTGTGCTTCCTCCTGGCTGGCCAGTGGCAGAGATCTTAGCTGTTCTTGGCAGTTTTCTAAGCAAGCCAGGGCCTGACTGTTTTTAACCTGGAAGTTGCCAAGCTCCCCAACGTGATTTTCGACTATCTTCACCCTGGCCTGTCTTTCCTGATCCAGCTGGGAGGCTAGCGCTTTGACCTGGAACAGGCTGGCGCGGAGCTGCTCACGGAGCCGTGCCTCGGTGCTGGCCCATTGCTGGTGCAGCGTGAGCAGGGCTTCCTGGCTCTGGCCCTGCTGGCTCTCTAGCTTCAGTGTCACATCTTTAAGCTTCTCTTCTGTGATGTAGAGCTTGGTCTCCAGGGAGTGTATGATGGAGAGGTAGGTGTCAGAGTCACTAGTTGCAGGAAGTGAGCTGGGGGTGGCCTCTGACGACATACTTTCCTCTGAGGGTGACTGGTCCTGACTGGTGTCTGAAGACGTGCTGCTGGTCCAGGTCTTCTCGGACCCGTCGGGGTGGGTGTATTTCTGGCACTGGATCGTGGAGAACCGGATTCTTTGCCTTTTAATGCCGGGTACCCCCTGCTCAGGTTTTGCCGCGCTCTGCAGGTGCCGTTCTCTGTCAGGCATTTCTGACTTTGGGAGCACCATACTTGCTTCCTTCCTGGGGCTGCTGTCCCCGCATTCCTCCTCAAGGGCAGCTCCTGGGTCCTCATCTTCGAGTCTCAAGTGTGGGAAGCCTAGAGGTACGCCAGTGACTTGGAGCTGCGGGCCTGAGAGCACAATGCCATCTTCTTCTGCTTCTTCCAGGGAGCTCCGCGGCTCCTCCACCTCCTCTGAAGATGCCTTTGCAAATTTTCTTAAAATGTCTTCCTTTGCCTGGAGCTTCATTTCTGTTTCCTCTAAGCTGCTCCCCAAGACAACCATTTTAACCAAAGCCTCATTGAGGTCCTGATCTTTCTTTTCCAGAACTTTCTCATGCATTTCCTTGATGTGCTTCAGCTCTTCCTCCTTCTCTTTCAGCAGAGTATGCATGTCCTGGAGCTGGCTGGCCACTCTCCTATAGGAGTGCTCTAGGCTCTGGTAGTCGGCCTCTCTTCCCCTCAGCTTCTCTTGAAGCTCAGCAATGTCCCCATCAGATACAGTGATGCGCTCCATCAGCTCCTGGAACCGCTGCTTGATCAGGTCTCGCTCATCTCTGAGGCTTTGGACATGCTTGGCCAGCTTCTGGATGCTGGCCTCTTTCATCTCCAGCTGCTCCTCCAGCTGGTGCACTATCTCGCTACCCTCAAACTTGGCACTCAGCTTCTCCTTCTGGAGGACCTCCATCTGTTGTTCATGGTCCTGGAGCTGGTCCTCATAGGCACTGGCTTTGTCTTCCACCTCCTTCAGGTTCTGCAACAATACCTGCTTCTCCTTCTCACAGCTCTCTAGCAGCAGCTCGTAGTTCCTCTGCAGCTTCTCCTCCATCAGCCTTTGAGACTGCTCACTGGCACTGAGCTGCTGGCTGAGGTCAGTGATGCGCTCCTGCAGCCTTTGCACCTCCTTCTGCCGGTCCTTCTGCAGTGCCTGCTGCATCCCCAGGTCCCGTAGCTCCTGTGTCTTCTCCAGCAGCAGGGCCTCTGCACTCTTGAGCTTCTGCTCACTGGCCTGCAGCTGACCGCTCAGTGTAGCCTCGCTGTGCTGCCACTCCTCTAGCTGCTCACGAACCTTGTCCTTTTCCAGCTTCAGGTCACCTTTGAGCTTGGCCAGTGCCTGTTCCTTGATGGTGAGCTCAGCGGCAGCGTTGCTGAGCCTTGCCTGGAGGCTATGGATCTCGGCCTCATGGTGCCGGACCGCATCCTTGGCCTCCCCATAGCTGCGCTTCAGGGCCTGGGTCTGCTGCGTGGTCAGCCCCTGGCGCCGGCACTGGGCCTCCAGCTCCTTTTGCAGATCTTGGCTGACTCTGTGGAGCCTCTGCCAGGCACCGGATTGGGAGGTGGCCACTTCAGTCTTAAAAAAACCGATTAAACACTGGTTAGTAACACTCGGGCTTCCCAGTTCTGAGTGTCACACCTCTGGCCAGGGTCAACCATAGAAAAGTTCCTTGGTGAGTTTGCCTTTTATCCTTTGCACAATTTTTTTTCATTAAAAAAAAAAAATCGAACAAATCATCTTAATTTTTTTGGTAAGTGCTGCATCCAGGTAAACAGAACATGGACAATAACATCAAAACAGCTTCTAGGAGAAATAAACCAAATGAAACTGAATAATGGAACACACGGGTAAGCAAAACGAAGACTGAAGGACAAGAAACCTGCAGGAAGTACAGGGAGGGCAGCAGAGCATAGGCATCTGTTTTAGAAAACAAAAGGTACACAGGTCTAAACAATAAATCCTAAAAAAAGACGCAGGGTGTGGGTGATGATGTCACTTCCTTCTAGGCTAGGGAGAGAAGGAAGGGAGGCAACTAATAAGGGATGTCAGCAAGGTGACATCTAAACATTTTCCTTTGGGACGCAGAGCCTATCCTCTACAGTAACAGAAAGAACTATCTCTACCTTTAAGAAGACAAAACAAGGGAAAAACGGAAACCATGGAGTAAAATATGATAATCAACAAAACAAGCAAACTCTTCAAGAGATTTAAAATAAGAAAGTAAAGCATGCAAACAAAATACAAATGAAACAAAACTCCCCAAATGGAAAGACATGCAGAATAGACAGAACTAATAATGTAGGAAAAAACAAGAACATGAACAAGAATGAGAACAGCCCAGCCTAAGAATTTGGCCTGCCTGTGGCCCCCTCTTAGTCTGCTGGTGGGGAGGCCACAGATGTGACACTCAGTTACACTGTTATTAAGTTATACTCCACAGGCATGTCCAAACCATGCAAGCTCCTCCTCCCAGCATGGTTAGCGTAGTACCCACCCCAAGTGGCCAACTCCTTCTGACCCTTAATCCCAACAGCCCTTGTTCACTCGGACTTTTGGTTATAAGCATTCCCAAAGTGCAAAGGGAGATTAAAAGCAACCTGTTATCAGATCTAGCAGGAAGGTGTTCAGAGGCCAGTTCTGCCCAGTATCAACTGACAGGGGCTTAAGTGCAGGCTCATGCAATCATCCAAGTTAGACACAAATGAGGTAGGTTCTTAGGTTAGCAATGTGCAAAATCTGCTGCTAGTATCTTTACCACCTAATGTGAAGTAAATTTGTGTAGTATGTAGGACCAACCAAGGTTTAAAAAGATGCTCCTCAAACCTGGAGGGTTTGCGCGAATGACACAAAAAGCCCAGATTGAGCCGTGTAGGAAAGAGGGGTGCCCATCATCACCAGTTCCCGGTACCTGAGAGTTTGAAAAGCAATAACTACAGCTGAAGGGGCTGAGGAGGGTACAGGGAATGTGGGGCGCCAAGGCTGGGGGGAAAAGAGAAATGAGAGAAAGAGAGAAAAGGCAGAGGGAACATGCAACAAAAACGGTATGGAGGGTATGGAGAGAGGCAGGAAGGCAGACTGCCCAGAGGGTTTATGTGCCGACTTGGACTGAGGCAGCCAAGGTATGGTGGTCTGAGAATGCTGACACAGCAACTCTTCACAGAGACTCAGGGTCACTGAGAGCTGGAAGGGCCCTTAGGACAAGATCTAAGTCTACACAGGCAAGGAGTGGCCGACACTGTAAGGGAGAAGGTCCCGGGTTTTGCAGGTTAGTGGTAGGGTCTGCACTTGAACCTGGGACCCTGACTCAAATGCTGGGTCCTCAGCCTTGGCAGAGAGCTGTTCCATCATCCCATTTTGCTTTTCCCGAGTACTCATTCATCAGTTGCCTCTCCCCATTAGCATGTCAGCTCCACGGAGCAGTAGTGTGTTATTCTGTACCCTAGAACTGGAAAGTTGTCCAGCTGGTGAGACACCCTCGGCGCTACCCACTGCTCTCTGTGAATCTGCTTGCTGGCCAGGACTCTGAAATGAAGATCTCTCTGGTGGACACCGGGTTTGAACTCTCAGATGAAGACCCAGGCTATGACCCTCTCATCCCCCCTTCTGGGCTTGCTGGGTGGGTTGCCACGTTTCCCCCCTGAAACTTCAGTCTAGGTAGAAAGAAAGAAATGGGGTCGCTAGACTAGTGGTAATAGACAGGTATGCCTTATAGGTATGGTACAGATACAGACAGAGAACAGGGGATCCAGTGCTAGCTTTGCCAATAACTTGGTTGTTAGGGAGGTACTTGGCTGGCTATGTTACTCAATTTCTTCAATATGTAAAACGGGACTAATACTGCTTTTGTGAAAACAATTAGAAATAACATGCAAATATAAGGTATTTATAATAAATATATATTGGGTTACTTTGAGAGCCAAAAGGATGGACTATCGAAATTATTTTATTAAAAAACAAACACACCCAAAAACCCCTTAGATGTAGAAGTTACGGATTCCCCAAAATGTAATACTTGGAGGATGTAATACACATGGCCCACTGCACTGAGACCTTCGATCTTCTGGTAGAGGAGCCCAGAGGTGCGGCATTTGGGAGAAGCTACCCCTGCTCAGGCAGGTTTTGCACATTTCTAGCCTGCCTGGGCCCTTCACACTGAAACCTCTGAGTGCATCTTGAGGGCCGAGGCAGCCCTACCTGCAGCACGTAGCCTTCTCGGGCACTCTGTTCCCGGCCCAGAGCCACCCTCAACTGGTCCTGCAGGAGACGGTTCTGCTCCAGAAGGTCCGAGGCTTCCTTCTGGCTCTGCTCCAACTGTTGGCAAAAACATATATATTTTTAAGCAAAATGGTATAAAAAAACAGAAGCAAAGCACAGCAGTGACCCAAGACAGATTTCTGATATTAGCTGGGCTGAGCACATGGGCTCCTTCCTGGCCTTCTACATACCCACAGGTCAGGGATGAACTGGTCTGCTCTTATCTGCAGCATCTGGAACTAAAAGCTCCAGTTTAAGCCATAAATAACAAGGCAGACAAGGATACCCACGTAATTTCTACACCTGTTCAAGGTTCTGACACACAGACCCCACCAGGAAATGAGGCTTTGTGCCTGCACCAGGAAGAACCTAGCTGGGTCCTTTAGGGTTCCTCATGATGGTTAAATAGGTCAGTGTTGCCCTGGCCAGGCCTCATTCCAGGCCTTACCTAGACTTCTACTCCAACAACTCCACTTTTATACAATGGATTCCACATAAAATTGTCTGCACAAATGGTTGCACAAGATGTGGATAGCAAGCAAGCTATTTCACATTCTTCTCGTTTTCAATGGCTCTGAATTCGGTTATTCATCCACTCACTCTTCTTCAAACATTCCCTACATGCCTATTGGATGCTGGGCCATGTGGGCCACGCTGCCCTGCCCCCAGAGGTTGTGGTATGAGGGGAGCTAAAGTGCAATGGGCAGGGCATTGCTAGGCTGTGCTGTAAAAGGTATAGAGACCCTTGATTTTCAGACATTGCTGTTTAAAACAAATTTATGGTTCAGTGTCTGGCCTGCTGGCTAGCAGGCCCATTTAGGCAGCTTAGGGCAATGCGAGTTTAAATTGTTATTTTTTTTACATCTTGCCTTTATTATCTTATTAATAGACACAGAAAATGAAAAAAATTCAAGTGTTCATGCTAGTAATAAATATCAGTCTCATGAATTTATTAACAAACTAGGAAAAAGGAGAAGTGAAGGCAGACCAAAATGACAAGTCTAACTTTAATCAGCTTATAAAAGAAAATATTTGAAACATGAAACTATAACGCTGTACCTCTTTGGCCACAGAACTGCCTGTTCAGACTTACAAATCCACTGTTGAAGTTCCCCAGATTTGATTTCTGGATATATTTTCATGAAGGACCATATTAACATATTATGTATGCAACAAACCCAAGGGCTGGCTTACTCATCTCTGCATCTGGATGCCCTGAGGGACATGCTCTGGAAAAAGCCTCTGTAGCTCAGCCTGGGTTGAATGAGTTATAGGGCATCTTTCACCTGCTCACTCACCAAGGGCCTGTTTTACATTCCAAATATCTAAAGTCTACCTGCCACCTGCCCTATGCCCCCTTAGGTCTCATCAACAGTCATCAGGCTGCTGTGAAAGCACTGGGGCTCATCTCTGCCTCCAGTTTTGGCCTGTTTGACCCAGAGCTGCCTAGTACAGATTGAAACCTAACTCTGCCTCTCCTATCTAAAATCTCTAGTTCACGCCAGAAACAGGGTAGACAGAGCCCCCCATCTGCGCCTTGCAACCCTACTAATCTCTTCTCTGGCCACCCCTGGCCCTAATGACAGTGCCCTTGCCACATAACAAACTCCTCTGTCCTCTTGGAAAGGCCTGGTGCCCCTCACTGCCACCCTGCATAAGCTGGCACTCCCTTTATCTCTCCGTGCCTATGCTGTACTCTTAGGATTGGTCTGTCCATTGTGTTATCTCCCTGAGTGGTCTGCAAGTCCCTGAGGGGAGGGACCACATCTCCCTGAGTGCTATACAGCTGAACCACTCAGGCCACTGCTGGGCACAGGGGGTGCTCAGGGAAGGTTGCTGCATGGAACCCACTCACCCGTCTGCCCGTGGCCAACCCTGGCTGTTACCTCCTTCTCCAGCAGAGAGGTCAGCTCATGAGTGGAGAGCCGGTCACTTCCGTCCTCAGAGGAGGACAGGTGCAGAGGGGCAATAGGCACCTGCTTTTCTTCTCGGAGAGGGGTGGTCTCCACCTGATGCCACCGCTGCTCGATTTCAACATGGACGTTCTGTGTCTTGAGGTCAGGGGTCATGGGCAGCCCTGGGCTCCGGTCGACCTCCATCCGTAGGGCCATGTCGTCAGTGCCTGGCCCGTCCACAGTGTCGAGCATCCCAAAGCGCTTGCGGCGTTCTTCCCGCCTCCGCGCACGCTCCCGCTCCAGCTCACCTGGCTCCACCTCGGGGCGGGCGTCGGAGGGCCCTGTGGTGCTGGCCCTCTCTTGTGCCAGGGCCTGCTGCAGGGGGCGGAACTCAGCCCAGTCAAAGGTCTTGGAGCGCCCCTCCCGCCTCCGCTCCCGAGCCCGGCTCCTCTTCTGCTCGGGGTCCGGCTCCCCGGGTTCCACCTCTTGCTTCTCGCTCGGCCTCTGGTAAGATTCGAAAGAGGAGCTGCTCCGGTTCTTCTCTTCTGGTAATGAGCTGAGGGCAGGGGGCAAACAGCCTGTCAGGTGTGGCTCTGATGATAAGCACTCACCCCTGCAGAGGGCCCCAGCCCTACTACTTTCCCCACATTCTTCTTCTATCTCTGCTGCAGCTTCTTCAGGGCAGAGAAAGAAAGGACACTCTGCTGTCATTTCCTTGGAGGGAACCCAAACTGGGTTCTGAGAGGAGGTGGGTGGGCAAGAGCCACAGATGGCCTAGAAATTTCCAGCAGGAAGATACTAGGAGGGTCCTCTTACTAAGATGCTGTAGTGGAGCGTCACATGACCCTGTCACCAGGATGATGGAGCATAGGGAGCCCTGCCCAACTTAGAGCCAAGGCCAAGAGCCCTGTGAGAGCATAGCCACTGTCCAACCCCTTCTTGAGGGAGGCCAAACCTGTGGCATGCATGTACTGGGCAGTAATGACAGAATGAATGAGATGAACCACATCCCTTGAAGGGATCAAGGGTTTTTAATAAGCAGAGAACAAATATGGTCTGCGTTTTAAGAAAACTACCCTGGTGGCTGGTGTGATGGATGAATCAGAGTGACAGGCCAAAAACCACTTGTGGACAAATGAGACGAATGGCCTGGGTGGCACCCATGAGCCTGCTCTATGCAGTGGCCCACTTGACAGGTGGAGAGCAGGACACTCAAGGGCACTTCTGCTTACCCAGCAGTGGTCCATGCCTTTTTGTAATTTGCCCCAAAGCAAAGATTCCTGGCAGGGGTGCAGTAGGGGGCATCAATCATGGCAGTGTTAGCAGTGTTAGGCAGGGGTCTCCAGGCTCTTTGGGACCCTCAGCCTGAGGAGAGTGACCTCTGGTCCCACCCAAGCACAGAGTCCTCAGCACAGAGTAGGAAACCACCTGGGACTGCAAGGGCTTGGCATGGGACTCCAGGTAGCACCTGCATTTAAATGGGGGCCAAAGATAAAGAAGCCAGAGAAAGAGGCACCTAAGGAAAAGAGAACAGAATCACCAGCACCCCGTGGGCAGATCCTGGCAGCTGACTAATAAAAAACAAAGTGATTCATAACAGTGGGCCCTACAAGTTTCCAATTTAAGATCACATGTGCATTTGAACAAAAATTCTCCAGAATGGACCTTTTAATACTGCTGAACTGAGAGCAAGATTAGGGTTACAGCCATGTAGGAAATTAGGATGACATGGAAAGCTGGAATTGGCAGCCATGCCAGGACCCATCGGTATCTCCAGGGGAGGAAGCTCCTCCTGGGGCCCCTCAGCTCCTAGATAGGAAGCCCCCTGCAACTCCCCACCAGGCTCAGGGGGCCTACAGTACCCAGCTTGACCTGGCACCTCTGATGTTTATATGTGTTTCTAATATGTTCTTGGGACTTAGCCTTGTAGCACTAAAAAAAAAAAATCCATATTTTTCTCAAATTATAAAAGCCCACACTGAATAAGCACAAAGGCTAAAAACAATCTGGGGAAACAAATGACTCCACTAATTCCAAAGTATGTTCTAGTCAAAAAAAAAACAACTGTCATATCAACCTTCCTACAGAAACAAAATGCCTGGTCCCAATGAACCCACAGTTCCTGCATGGAGCTTACACCTGAGTGCAGAAGGGAAGTGTGCGCGCCAGCCTGGGAGGTGCCACACCTGATCCATGTGGGCACTCAAGTGTACTACAGTGCATTCTTTACACCTGTTCTGAGGCCAAAGCCACAAGCCTGCCCTGAGACGTCCCAAAGCTGACTTTCCCCAGCTTTGGATCCTTAATTTGATGCACAGGGCCAGGCCTCAGTTGAGCAGCCAGGGTTGGCTGAGACACAAACAGCCAGGTGGGTATCAGTAGCCAGGAGAAGCCCTGAGGCCACCTGGTTCTCCCATGTCCAGTGCTAGTGCTACTCTGCCTCTGGAGGGCACACAGTAGCCTTTGGCAGAGAAGCTTGAGCTACCTTTCTTGCTTTGCTATGGGGGATTCCTCACGTGCTCAGAAGGTATTGGGCTTATAAGGCTTTGGCCTCTACTCCTGCAAGGGGAAGAGATCGGGGGCAGCTGCTGAGGATGCAGTGGGACATAGCCACAAAAGGGTGGGAGCTCTTCCTGTATCACCATATAAAGGAGGCTCTCTAGCAACAAACAAGCCATCTCTGCTAACAGGACACCCGAAAGCATATCCCAGTCACCACCTCCTGGTCTTACCAACTCAGGAATAACTAACTATTCTATTCTTTTAATAAATAAAGTAATGAACAATGCCAATAAACACAGGAAAGAACTAAAGAAAAGTTATTTTGGGTTCCTTTCCTTCCTTCTTGTTCAAAGAGGTACAGAATCACTAGGAAGGAGTCAAAGACATGACGAAAATTTGGTATGGCCACAGCTGCCCCAGGTCGCCAAAGAGCATATGGTGAGCACCAGGGTCACCCTGAACGTGACCTCCAATGCAAGAAATACACTTGAGAAGTCAAACTACACATCCTGAAAAGTGTCAAATAGAGTTTCTCAGACCAGGTGAAGGGTCTGAAGCCTGGAGGCGAGGGCAGCAAAGTTCTGGGCATCATGGAATCAGCTCTACACACTGAAAGCGTGTCTTTTAAAATGAAAACCAACAGGTTTCTAACCTTCAGGATCAGAGACGGAAGGTATGCAGTGAGTGAATAACAAGATGTATGAACCAAAGAATGTAAATGTTGGGGAGAAGTTTTCCAACTTAGGCTCTAGCACTGAGTTTCAGTTTTTCCCAATTACACAGAAATCCAACAGCTGTAGGAGTGAGGTGAAAAGACCAAGAAAAAGAAATGCTATGATGGCCTATGAATGCAGCCTGCAGGGCTGCCTTCATCCAACCAGAGCATAGCCGCCAGGGAGGCTCCCGTACCAGAGAGAGAGTCTCCCATTAAGTTCAGTTCTAACAGTGGCACAAATGTTACTTTTGTGGCTACACTGACCAGGCTTAAAGGAGGAAAGGTAACTGGAGGCAGAAAAACAAGGAAGTTAAAAGACAAATGAGCAGGGGCCAGCCAGCAGTGGAACAAAGGAGGGAAGGAAGGCTGTGCTGGGCCAGGCATAGAGCTCAGGTACCAGAAGAAGGACTAATCTAAAAAAGAGTGAGGCAGTGACCACTGGGGAAGGCAGTTCTTTTGGTTACCCCAAATGCCTTACCTCGTCACATCTGGGGCAGAGGTCGGGTGGACATGCTTCATGATTGTCTGTATCCAATTCCGCCGGATTCCAGATGTCATAGCAGAGAGGGTGAACTCGCCTTCCTTTGTCTACACAAAAGACAAGGCGTTATCAGTGACCACTGTCACCTCTTTGCCCCCAAAGGAAATACTATAAGGAGGACTGTGACCAAGTGGCCATCTTAGATGCACTATGTGTGTCCCCTCTTGTGATAAACAAGACCTGGAGAGCAAAAGAAATAGCAAAGCTGTAGACACTAATTTGCTTTCATGGAAATGGTTAACTTAGGTATCTCCCTCCCTGTCAGATCTAGCAAGCATTTACTAAGTACCTACAACCTCTAGGCACCGAGAAGACTTTCTCTGCTCTTTAAGGAACTCACAGATTGAAGGGAAGGAGAGAGTGAGAGCATGTGGGGAACAGTGGAAAAGGAAGTGCCTATAGCACAATGGGGCTGAGCTGGGCCTTATGAGGTGAGGAGGGTTGGCAGGTGGACAGAGAAGGGGTGCACGACCTAGGAGTGGGGAACAGTGCAAGCCTAGGCCCAGTACCATGCAGCAACGCTCATCAGGCACATGGAGACCAGGGAGAGGACAGTGACAAGCATGAAACTGGGGCCTGATGGAAGCCTGTCTGTTGGGCTGAGAAGCAGGGAGACCTGCTGTGTGGCTAGGGCAGTCATCCAGGTGATCAGAATTAAGGTAGTGGTGGTGATAGAGAAGAGGGAGGGGAGCACTGTAGGACAATTTCTAGACCCCTTAACTTGGATGAGCTGGTGGGACATCAGACAGGAGCATTTTGTGGTGGGGGACAGTGCGTAGATAGGAGGAGAAGGGAGCCAGAGGGAGGAGGCAGCATGGCCAGCAAGGATGTGGAGTAAAGAGTGGCCTCTGGGACAAGATTCCTGCATCCCTAAGGGCCCCTGCCCCGTACCACCTGAAAAGGGGAGGAGCGGAAAACACGGGTGGCAGTCTGCATGGAGTACATTTCCCTGCTTCTGAACCTACAGGATCCTGTCTCAGAGAAGTGAGGGTGTCAGTCCAGTTCTTTAAGCCAGCAGTTCCCAATCTTTTTGGCACCAGGGATCGGCACTCCTATGAGAATCAAAGGCCTGATAGTCTGAGGTAGAGTTGAGGCGGTGATGCTAGCGCTAGGGAGTGGCTGCAAATACAGATGTAGCTTTGCTCACTTGCCCGCTGCTCACCTCCTGCTGTGAGGCCCAGTTCCTAACAGGCGATGGACTGGTACTGGTCCATGGCCTGGGGTTTGGGGATCCTTGCTTTATGCTCAGGCTACTCAGAAATGAACTCCTGAGACATGTCAGGAAATTAGCTTTTGAGAAATGAAATTACCAAGAAAGTTTTGGGATAGGTACTGGCATGGCCAGGGACCAAAACACAAGAGACCTCATGATAGACTTGAGTGCTGCAAACCACAACTTGGACTTGATCTCATCTCCCACCTTGGGCCTCCACCAGCATGCCACAGTCAGAGACAGCCCACAGCCCGTGGTTCATCTCTCCTTTGGTTTTCCCTCGCTGTACATTGAGGGTAGGGGCATGGACTTCGAGCTTTCTGAAGCACTGGCCTGTCATGCCCCAGCCCTCCCTGTGTCCCCAAGACCTGCTCACACTCATCTTGGGGTCCTCTGCCTCCTCCCACTCCCAGATGTGGGTGTTACTGCCGTCTGATCTCAGTAATCTCCATGTTCTCTCTCATGACCTCATCTCTCACCTCTAGTAGGCTCTTTCCCAACTGTAGGTCCACACTCCGTGGCTGTCTGTCATGTTCTAGAGAGCCCATCATGGCCTGAAACATACCACCAGCCAGAATTCCAGAAGCTCTACCCCTTCTGTGAAGTCACCTCTGCTGCCCAAATTTTGCACAAGGCTCACCATGCTCTGGGGCACAAGACCTCATACCTGCCTCCTCCCTGACCTGGCCAGAGCCACAGCCCATGTGTACTTCCTCCACAGTGCCTCTCAGATGCCCCTTTTTTGTTCTGCCTACCACCACTGTGCCAGCCTTCTTGGCCTCCTGCCTCCACCTTCGCCTCCTTTCTAACAGCCCACATGCCCTGCTGGATGTGTCTTACTAATGCACAACCTCCTCATGTCTTCTAACACATTCCAGTGCTTTCTACAACCTCAGGACAAGACTGACTTCTGATCCAGCACTAAGCTCTCTCATAGGTGTCACTAGATCTTATGGCTGGGCTGGGGACATAGCACACTCATTCTTCCAGCCTTGCTTCTCAAAATACTAAAGCTCCCTAGTGACCTGGGCTGAGACCCCGCCCACACACATACACTGAGAGCAATCTCTCCTGCTCTAGACCCTTTGGTACATGGGGCTCATGAAAAAGCATCAGAACTTGGGATAAGCTCCCTGTCCCATGGTAAAGTGAAGAAGGGCAGACTGATGGTTGAGATAACAAGGAGAGCAAACTGCATGGTTAAGACACTAGAATAACTAAGTCATAACTTGCTAAGTGATAGGAGCTACTTAAGTGACAAGTCACCTTTTACTTTAGGATGCCCTGCCCAGGGAAACCTGCTTTTTAAGATGGGGAAGTAAGGGTAAGGGAGGGGGATTCAGTGTAAGGCCCAGAAAGCCAGAACTCACTTCTGTCTCCAATGCTGTCCAGAGACAGGAGGCTCAGATCTAGCTCACTGAATGTTTGTTCCTCTTGGAGGGACCAGGAACAGAAGAGCATGATAGCAGGGCAGGTGGGGCCCTAAGATCCACAGACTTGCATCTTGGCCCTGATGCCAGGGCCATGTACCCCACATAGAGAAAATGCCATGACCAGCAGCCTAATGGGCTGGTGGCTGGATTTCTCTTTGTAATGAACATACTGGCTTTTGGGTGTGAACCTCAGTCTCCTCTAAGTTTGGTTAATATGAGTCAGTCTCAATGTTCCTGATCTATTCTGAGTCCAGTGACACAACTGAGTTTTTGGGCCCAAAGATCTGAGGGTAAAACCCTGTCAAACTCCCCACTGGAGTTTCTGGCCCCCTGTGAGGAACCAAGTCCCAGCGACCAGCCTCTGTAGTGGCAGCTGTCTTTCAGGCGATTCTCTACCTATCACACATTCATAAGGCTCTTGTGAGCAAATAATTAGCTTTGCTCAAACAAAGTTCTGGTCTTTGTCCTGACTCCTGGGAAGTAATCTCTGAACCCTTGTCATTCTGGGTAGGGGCTGGCCACGCAAAAAGACCAGCCATGATGTGGAATGGCTGGGGCTTTGGGCCATGTGAAATCAGCCGACCTCTCAGGGGAGGGCTATAGATTAAGTCTGACCATATGGACATGACTCAATCCATCAGGACAGTTATGAAACCTCAATAAAAATTCTGAACACCGGGCTTATAGGGAAGCTTTCTGGGTTGGAAGCTCTGTGTATCACCACACAGCAACACCAGAGAGAAACATGTCCCTGAGGACATGGAAGCTTATGTTTAAGGTCCTCCCAGTCGATTCTCTAGGCATCTCTTCCTTTGGCTGGTTTTGACTTATATCTTTCTGTTATAATAAACCGCAATTGGTAAGTACAGTGCTTTCTTGTGCTCTGTGAGTTGTTCTGACTAATTCTTGAACCTGAGGATGGTTTGGGGTACCCCAGAATTTGCAGTTGGTGTCAGAGGGCAGATGTGCCCTAACCTTGAGCCTGGCTAACTCTGGGTAGCCTCAAGCCACCAACTTTAATTAAATGGCCAATGAGAACTGTCTTATTTATCTAACCAGATTTTTGTTGGAGGGCTTGTCTAAGCCCCTAAGATTGTGGGGGGAGAAAAAGACTTTCATGAATTTTCAAATTCACAACTGAATGAACAAATGAAAGAATTAAGTAAATTAAAACCTAGTATTATGAGATTTAAATAATTAACACTTTCATTCTTATTCCTCATATCCCACACATCCTTCCAACTGTTCCAAACTCTAGTATTTTTTAAAAAAGAAAAAGAATCTTCAGTAACAAAAAGTTTCTAAACAGTCTTGAAAGATGCTAATGTCTAATTTTTTGCTCAGATCACAAATTGGGGGTAGGAGTCAGGTGCCACAAGACAGAGGAAGGAAAATGACAAGGCACCAACACTGACGAGAAAGAACCAAGCACAGGAAGTCAGCTCTGCCCACAAGTGTCCCTGGACTACGCCATCAAGTTCTCAGAAAAACATCCCAGCCATTCAAGCCTGTATCCCCCACCTCTGTATCAAGCCTGTTTCCAAACTCCATCCCTGTGCTCACATGTATCTGAAAGCCATAATTTCTCTGGACTGGATATTCCGTGACATTACAACACGTAGACAAGTCAATTTCCCCATCCAAGTCGGCTGCCTGCAGAGAGAAATGAGAAGACCTTAGAGATTTAGAAATAAAAGTCAATACCAGATGAACAAATAACCATCACTTTGTGTGTTGGCCTTATTTTTAATGGGCATATACTCTCACAAGTGAGGACACAACCTATCCTACACTATCTGGAAACACTGATGCCACCATTTTCCAATGTGTATCCTGCTAAATATATCCCCATGCAGGTTAAGTTCTCAAATGTGCTGATGTTGGAACTTCTTTACACTTAAAAACTGAGGACCTCAAAGAGTTTCATGTGAGCTTTATCTATTTACTATACTAGAAATTAAGTTGAAAAAAATAAATGAATAAGCCCATTTCATTTTTTAATAAAAATATTATTTAAAAAATTAGTGATAAGAGTATTGTTCAAACTTATACAAATCTCTTTAATATCTGGTTTCACATATCTGTTTCTGCACTCAGTCAATAAATATGTTGTTTTGGTTGAAGCATCTGAAGATAGTCTGGCCATATAAGAATATGGAATTGGAAAGAAAAGGCAGACATATTTTAATAATCTTTTCAGATAATTATGGCTATTTTTCTTCGATAAGTGGTAGCTTCTTAAAGGTTAACTGCAAAGTGCAACCTGAATCATATCAAGGAACTTTCTGTAATCGGCTACATTAAAATCCATGGTTTTACACCCTGCCCTTTGAATGGGTCTTTTACCTATGCACAATTGTGTAACATTATGTATTGATCATTTGGAAGATAGTGACTTATACACGTCTTCCAAACGTTGATATATCTCATTAAACAAGATCAACTATCACATCTGTTAGTATCACATCTATTTCGTTCGGAGAGTCTGTAAGTAAAGGGAAGCTATTATGTTTATGACGGTGAATACAAGTTTTACAAAGTTCTAAGTTTTGCTTAAAAGCTCATCTTATCATCACTGGCAACATATCCTGTCAGTTGTTTTCCTAAAAGATATAGGCTCACTTGGTTCATTTTCAAGAAAATGTCTGCTAAACACCCAAACTGAATGAGAATTGTCAGTTGTTCTTTCAAGTAAAGACTATTCTACAAAGAGAAACTGCTAGTTAATCTGCAGTGCAGAGGGCAAAAGTGTTTCCCCACAAGGCAGCTTACTTCCCATTTTGAATCACAGAATATTAAAAAGATGGATATTCAAGGATTGAGAGTTAATAAAATTAAGTAACTTTTACTGTTATAGAGAGGCACTTTCTTTAACATTGTGAGTGTGTGGTAGTGAGGAACATGTCACTGCTAGCCACCTGCTGTTGCAGTCTGTGACTGGGCTAAAGCACCAACAGTTTCACTTACTACTGCTTTTGCCATTAGTGCAAATGTGAATACAATGAAAAAAGCAAACAGCATCTTAGTTTTATAATAATAGTTTTGAGTATCCCAGCCTCCCTGAAAGTGTCTCCAGGGGTCTGTACCCCAAACTCTGAGAACTGCTGGTCTATGCATATACAATCAAACACTTACACATGCTCCTGTGTTCCCTGATATTAGGCACCACCAGAGGCCTGCCACCCACACTAGTCTATACTTACCTGTATCACTAATACCTTTCCACTGCAGCCCACAAAGAACTTAGTATTTTTTAGGTTCGGGGTATGTAAATTTAACAAGACCCCTTAATGATAGATATTTAGGTTCTTCTCAATCTCCTGCTATTACAAAACTACAGAATGATTAACCCGGGATATATATCTTTTTCTATATATGGATATAGCTGAAGGATTCCTGGAGTTGCAAGGGAAAGGTTAGGAACAAAGACTTGTTAAATTGCTCAAAAGAGATGATTTTTTTGTTGGTGAGGAAAAAGAACCCCTTCTGGTTGGTCTTTCATCATGGAATCAAGACTGTGAGCTGGGCCAACCAAGTTCATTTGCCACATCCCATCCTTATCCAGGAGATAAGGGACAAGATTTAGTTCAAAAACTCAATTCACCACAAAATCTCTTTGTAGAAAAACAAAATTGCTCATCCTGAGTTTTAAAATAAGACATCTTTCAGTGTTTTTTAAAGAATAGATTAAAAAAAAAAGTCGCTCAAACTCACTGAACCTAGATGCCTAAAGCAGGGCCTCAAAAGACCCCAACATTCAAGGCAGGAACCAGTCAAGAGACCATCAAAAGCTGATCATGATGCGCTCAGACTTCCCTCGAGATTTGCACTGGTAACCCAAGATACCAATGTGGATACCCGTCAACAGACAGAGGGAACTTCAGCTCAGGAGAAGCAGTAGTGTTAGGGAGCCTCAGGCTCCCAGATGACACCTGAACACCTTCAGCTGTCTCCACAATGGGACCAAAGCCAAGACACTCACCTCCTCAGCCACTGAGTCCCTGTAGTATCTCAGGCTTTGATCAGCAAGGACAAACCAGTGTTTCTTCCACTAAAATGGAAAGGAAAAGAGACTCAACTACCATGAAGCACACTAGACTTCTGCGGGCACCTCCCAGAGCACAGGTAAAGCAGAGGGCAGGCAGTCCCTCCCACAAGTGGCAGACAAACACAGAGGATTCTGCTCAGGCTGTAGGCAGCCATGCACACATGATCTCAGGGTGCTTGCTAAGCCTTGGCTCCCCAGTGACAAGGCAGCAGGGAGAGCTGGGGTGGGCCATGGGCTCTCTGTAACCCACAGTGGTGTGGCTGGTGAATAGCGCTCTGAAGTCCTCAATCTCAACTCCAGAGGTTGCAGAGAAGGGGCTGGGCCCTCAGAGCTGAAAGGTGCTATAAAAACAGCATCTCAATCCTAAGGAGGCCACCTGTGAACCGTAGCCACTGGCTGGTTAACCAGAGGGGCACGCCCACCTGCAGCTAGCAGGAACAAACCAACCAGCCAGATTCCCAAGTCTTCACTGTGAATAGCAAGGAGGGAGACTTGAGTCTTCAGGCAAGGCCAAGAGGATTGATACAGAGGAGAGAGAAAAAGAGGGTGTTTCAGTACAGCTGCTCAGGAAGCCGGTGGGAGAGCATGGGGGGTTTGGGTTTAAGGGGTCTCTCCATATGACCTAGTTGGCTCCTCTTCATACCTCCTTGGAGGTCTGGCCTTCCAACCCCAACCAGGATCAAGGTGGGGCTGGCAGGTCCTGCTGCAAATGACTCTTCCTGCTTGAATCTGATGGCAAGAATGTATCACTCTGGCCCTCCCAGGACTGCAGCTGAGTTGGTGTCTCTTACAGAGTCTTGCTATCCTCAGCTGCTATCTACTTGGCTGCCTTATATGCAAGCACAAGCCAGCCCTACAAATCAGAGGCTTTTCTTGTCCCTGGGAAGCCTGGGCTCTCAGGAAACTTTTAGGAAAGATAAGCAGGTAGGGAGCTGATGTTGGAGAATATCCCTGTAGCCTGAGGCCAAGATTGCTCTAGATGTAGGAGAGTAATCTATAGCACTGGCAGTAGCCAGGCTTAGCTGGTGCCTTTCCAGAAGCCCCCGCACCCACTGCAGAAATGAGGGTGGGGCTGTGAACTTCCACTTCTTTAAGGAGATGGGGGTCTTGGCCACAGTTCTTGTCCATGAGACCAGGGGGTGTGCCGGAGGTGAGGGATGGAGCCAGTGCTCACAGACCTGCAGGGGATAAGGCCAGCTCAGCCTCACATCTGTTCCCCAGCCTCTCAGAAACCACAACAGCTCTGCACACTAACCTGGCCATCCTCGTACTGCTTGGTCAGCCAGCCTTTCTTGAAATTCAGCAGGTCAGGCTGAGAAAGGGAAAAAAAAGGAACAGTTCAGAGGAAAGCACTATGGTATTCCAGTAGTGGGCAAAGGGTGACTGATGGAGCAGACATTTTTGTCCAGATGAAGTGGGCACCAGGAAAAGGGGTTTCTTCACCTGCCAGAAAAGCCTGTATGGGCCCTCTTTGTCCCAGTGGGTGCTGCACACAGCCTCTACACAGGCATGCACATCTTTGAGGAAGGAGATGCTGGGCTGCGCAGGCATTGAGAAGGGGAGATTTTAGACTCATTGCCTTGTGAGCAGTAGCAGCTGGGCTGCCTGGTGCTCTGAGACAAGCTCTTGCTCCATCTGCCTGGGAGGCAGGAAAGAAGGATCCAGATGGAGAGTCACTGAGTGTTTTATGTGAAGGGGAAGGTCTGCAGTGACGGCTAAAAGGAGAATTCAGAAATTCTTGCAGAAGCCACAGGAAGTCTAAGAGAGAAAGACAGAGCAAAAGACCAAGAAGCAGAGACCACGTCTAGTATTGAGTCAGACGCGGGAGCAACTTTGCCAAAACCCTCAGGCCATTTATCTGTACCAGGATGAATCTCAGCCTCCGTATCTCTATAATGAGAAAAACCAGGCCAACAGACAGAAAAGCAGGGGTGCAGGCCTGCCAGCAGGGTTTGAACAGGGTGCTTTCCCTGCTGGTCCCTCCTATACCTGTGCCATTCAGACTCGTTGAGACCACCTGCAGCCCACCTGGATCCTGCTTGCATTTTACATCTGGATACCTGCAAGGCTGGTGCCTCAAAGAGACATGGATCATTCTTCTCATCCCATCTGCCCTCTACTTTTCTAAAGCCATCTTGACCAGAAATGAGCTGTGACATCTTTTTGTATTCCAGGGACTGGGAGGGAGTTAAAATAGGTGTGAAGTGGCAAGACAATGACCAGCTTCTGCTCCAAACCCTTGAGCAAAACCCAGAACTCAAGGAAAAATTAAACTTCCTCCAGGTAAGAAACCTCCTGTCCTTGCTCCAGTTTTGTGTCAATTTGGTTGGTGGCTCACTGCCCCTTTGGGGAAGAGGTGGCATCAGCCCTAGGCTCCTCAGGAGTCTAAGAACAAAAGCAGAAAGGAGCCCCAGGTCACCATGTGAGCAGCTGTCTTTCAACCCCAGGGCCTCTGGCGTGTCACTGCTGGCAGGGGTGATGGTACTGCCTGGACTCCCTCCGACCACTCCCTACCTGTATCCTCCCTGCTGTAGCTCAAATGATCTGGAGCAAATGCCTGTTTTCCCTCTGCAGTGAAAATCCCATGAACAAGGCAAGTGCTCCCAGCAAAGGAGGGCCCTCCTGTCTCCAAAATGTCACAGAAACAAATACCCAAAATAAGATGAGGTTCTCTGCTATGGCCCTGATCTTCTGGAGTCAGGATTCCACTGCCTGGCCAGGGGGCCTCTTCCACTGGGGACCTCAGAGCTCAGGATGCTCATGTAGCCCAGAAAAGGGTAAGAAACAGGGCAGCTGCTTCCCATGCACAGACATGAGGGCCTGTGCACAGAAAGGACAGCCAGCGCAGATGCACGGACAGAAGCAGACATCGACCTCAAGTGATACAAGCAGCAGGAGCAGTCTCCAGGCCTTGGTGCACGGGCGCCTGGGCTCACCGTCAGGGAGGACTCCGTGGACCTCCTGTCCAGTGACTTGGCTCTTCGGTGTGGAGACAGGGGGGAAGCTGACGCATCCGGGAGAGGAGCTGTGGGGGCTTCGCTGGGGAGGTCCTGTGGCAGAGAGCAGCCACCAGTCAGTACAAGCGTCAACTCAGGCAGGGAACAGGGAGTCCAGCAGCCAGAGCTGTGGGAGGATTGGGAATGTAGGGGCCTTGTTCTCAAGTGACAAGAGTGCTCTGTCTTTGCTAGGGCGGGGACAGGAGCCTGCATCCCAGATTCCCCATCCAGTGCCTTCCTTTGTTTCACAATGTGGGTTCTGAGCTACCCTGGCTGTTAGAGCAGTCCTGTCCTTCAGATGCACCTGCATAGTCACTGTTACTCTCCTGATCTTGCCCTGCCCCTTGCTTCTTGGGGTCACAGAAGGAAGAGCCCTTAGTTCTGTGGCTGCGAGCAGAGCAGGAGGGCACCTCAGAAGCTCACAGAGAAACTGGGGAGCAAGATGAAGATTGGACACAGCAGGGCCACAAGAGTTGGGCAGGCTGCCTGGGAGGAGGAGGATGGGAAGCGGAGTCTACTTTGTGGACTAAGCAGAGAAATGAGGGCTGTGGTCACCACTTGGAAGAAAGAGGAAGAAAAGTGTTCAGGCTTGTGGCTGGGCTACCTCGGAGAGGAAGAGAGAGGCTCTAGGTAGTACCGAGGATCTAAGGCTTGTCAGAACAGCCTTTAGCAGAGATGAAATTCTAAAAGAAAGATGCAGAGGACAAGACTTGTCCTTAAGAAGTTCACTAATTGGAGAAGGAGATGAGAGACCAAAGCAAACAACTATGAAAGGAGAGTGGAAAGCCTAGCAAAAGTACAACCAAGTGTGTGCTGGGGGCCTCGAAGGGAAGAGTGGGACCATGTTGGGCCCACAAGGCACTGTTCAGGCCTCCGTGCTCACCCGCTTCCTGGGGAATGCCCTCTTCTCACTGCGGCCTTGGCGAGTATCGCTTGATGGTGAAGGCCCAGCTGACAAGTTGGTCTCCATGTGTTCTGTTGCCTTCTCAATGTCCAAGGACTCAAATTTCTCAATTACTTGAGACCTCCTACAAGAGAGGACATGAGCCCTGCTGGGAGAGACAGGGTTCCCCTACAGCCCGAGACAGGCTTGGTCTCATTGCAGAAGGACTCGTTTGGCCAACACCCCCACACCTGGCCCATGCCAGCCATCCCTGGACCTTCCCTTCCACAGGGCGTATAGGCTGTGCATACAGCAGTTGACTAGTTCACCTTTGACACCCCTCCCTGAACTCTCTTTACCCCTACTGTGGAAGGTAGAGCCGTGCAGGGCCTGGCAGCAACTCATGTGCAAGGGCCTTTCCTTCTGCCAAGTCTGTCCTTGCCTTCTGCCCTCCCAAACCTAATAATGGAAGTCCCTGCATGGTCTGTTGTGTTGATACACTTGGCAATCACATAGCTCATCACCAGGCATCCTCTCCTGAGCCACAGACATGATCATAAGGCAACCACCACCTTGGAGGGGGATGACCCCATCCTCATTGAATTCCTAGCAGATCATGATGCAGCCCCCACCCCAAGGCAGTCAAAATTTAGCAAGAAAAAGGGCCATGAATTAACATTGTTTCTGCCAACAGTAAAAAGAATCAAAAAATAAATTAAAACAAAAACAAAGCAAGTTGATTTCGTGTGAAAGGGCTGGTGGCATCATCAGGCCATCTATGGCTGGAGACGGAGCTGAGATGGGAGCGAAGCAGGCGGAGGAAGGGCGAGTAACGTCACACAGCGACACAGCAGGAGAAGGTGGAGAGGGGCAAGACCTGAAAGAAAATAAGGCTGGAAAATGAATAAACAGAAAAAGACGGCTTTTTAAAATCAAATAATGGTACATCAAAATTATCCAAAGAATTAAAGAAAAAAAACCCGAGGTGATCACTGAGGAGGAGAGACCATCCTTGTCTGAGTCACGAAGAGTCAATGAGGTGGGTGTGAGCATGGGTGCTTGGGTCTTGGACACTGACACGTTGCAGGACCAGAGGCCCGTCTTCCCACAGGGACACCCAGGCAAGTGTCCTGAAGTCATCTCTCAGGGAGCGGTTTACTTGCATTTTGGACAAGTGGTGGATAGTTGAGGGGAAGCGAGTGAAGGGCCTCTGAGCCTAGAAAACTAACTAAAATCTAACTCTAAGAAAAAAAAGAGGAAACGAGCTCAAAACTTGAAACATTTCTCCCTCAGAGGTTAGCTTTTTTTAGGGAGAATTGCCAACAAATATTGATCTCCTAGGGATTCTTCAAGGAAGGCTTAATACCAGGGGCAGAACTCTTGGGGAACCTGAGCTCTCTGCTTCTCCCTGTGCTTCCACAAGAAACGTGGGCACCCCACTATACACTAAGCTTCTATGGAGTCTTCTCCAGGAAAGGAATTTGTTCCCAGGCCAGCCTGCCAGAACCAGCAGTGCAGGGTGGCTGAGGGAGGGCAGCAGGAGAGGGCGTGTGTCTGAGCGCAGGAAGCTACGGCAGAGGCAGGAGTTCCTGGAACCATAGGAAGCTCTTGCAAGTGCTCAGCCTGGTCGGGCGGTGAGGCATCCCCCATGCCCGACTGTCCTGGTGAGGTCTGGATAAGATTCCAGGCCTACTCACAAGTCTAGGTGCCACCACTTGCTGAACAAGAGCCCCTTCAACTGAGCCCAGGGCCTAGAAAGCCCCAGGAAAGCTGTGAGAAACAGTTCCTGGCCAAGTCACATGCGAATTGCATGCTGCAGGACTGCCAGGGCTGTGAAGAGAAGAGTCAGACAAGAGAAGAGGAAAGCGGCACTTGCTGCAGCCTCTACACACAGAAGGGGCTCAAGTGAGGTCAGCCACATTTACTTTGCAAAGTGGGAAGTTTTTAACTTGGTTCCCTTGAAGTACTACAGGTGTGGCCACAAATGCCTCCCTGGGCTGGCTGACAGCACAGAAAGGAGGCGCTGTACCTCTGCTTGGCTGACCTTTCCAGGTTCCTAGCCTAGGGGCAGGTAGGACTACACGGGAGCTGGCCCTGGTATCGTCACCCATAGTTCAACTAGGGCCATGGCCTCCCCATGCTTGCTCAGCAGCAACTCACCATCCAAGAAATGTTTTAAAGGCTCTGGAGCAAGTCTGAAAAGCAGAGCTGGTTGGCCCACAGAGGACTGCTTCAGGGCCATGGCTTCTCAGGAAACTAAGCCCTGTCATCACCCAGCCTGGCTCCTGGGAAGGCCTAGTTTGTTCTGGGTAGCTGTGGCCAACAACTTGCCAATGTGGAGTTCTGCTCTATTCAACTCAGAGACAGGAATCCAATCAAGCACAGCTACTCAGGCCAGAGAGCAGACCTCTCAAAGTGACATCAGCCAGCCAGATGTTATCAAGGGCAGTAAGAAAGTGATGTTACAGTGTTAGGATGCAGAGCTGGTGGGTCCTAGGGGTGCCAATACCAGGTGAAAACCCATCCCCATGGTGGCAAAGAGCATGTAGAGAGCAAAGCCTCAGAGATGCCATCCACCCCAGGCCACCAGACAAGAACGAGTTCAAAGCCAAGCAGGTATGCTAAATGTTAAATCTCTGATCTGCTGCTAAACCAAGGGCATGGCTGCCACACAGAAGCCTTCACGACATGCGGCCTGCCCACAAGCCAGTGCGAAGCCTCCCCAACCACAGCTGCTGGCTTACTAAATCTCTGGCAAGTCCCTTTATTTATATATTTCCTTAATTGCTTAAAGGACCCAGTCCTGGGTCACATCATGGGAGCAGGGCCTTCTCAGTTAAGGGCCCAGCTAGATGTGTGTCCTGGCTCCACTGCTCCAGGCTGTTCCTGCGAGGAGCTACCCTGATTCTGGGCTCCTATGTCTGTATCTACACACTAGGGATGATGATGCAGGCATCTCACGAGAGTACTAAAGAAACAAGAAGCCAGCCAACTGCTTGGCAGGCACCTCCAAGGCAAGAGGTCAGCTTCTCTCTTCCTCGGAATTAGGTATATTCTGTTGTCTTCTCTTTTTAAGACCAAATACTCTACGTGTCTTTTCTTTATCCTGGCGGTTAACCCACAGGTCCACAGGTCCTTTCTATCTGGGACACGTGGGTGAGTATTAAGAAGAGAAGGGAGCACCTTGAGAGGAATCCATTGCCACCCTGGCCTGTCCCCACAACATGTCCCAGCTATGAGCTTTACTTAGGCTTTGGAGGAGCGACGAGAATACTCTGTGAATACTTCTGGAACTTAGGCCTGAACTTCTCTTTCAGAAAGGGAACTTCTTTGGGAACCTAATGAAACTATGAATATTTTTCCCCTGGCAAAATGTACACATAGACTCTCAAGTGGTTCAGAGGGGTCTGTGAGCCTCCGGCAGCCTAGAGGTCATCTGGGTAAGAACCCTGTCGTCAGGCAGGTAAACAAAGAAAGACAAAGGCTCTGTTTACAGACTTATTTCGGGCGCAAGCTCCTATTAGAGGAGGTGCTCGGGTGCTCTGGTCCAGACCTGGGCTTAGAGGCCTGAGATGGAACCAAGATCTTTCCTCAGTTCTCTGAAAAGCACAGGGACAGTGGAACAAGGGAAGGGAAGGGCAGAGCCCTCCTCTCCTCAGACCACAGTCGAGTTCTACACCTCTGCCCCTGGTCTTTGTCCTAGGCCCATCGTCCAAACCCCATCTCTCCCCAGGAAAACTCCCCATTTCACATTTCAGCCAAGTCTGGACAAAGAGTGATTCTGCCGGGTACCTGGCAGCTTCACAGGCTGCTTTGGCTGCCCTGTGGCTTTCTGTGGGAGAGAGTACTCAAGGGAGGAACTATGCTGCTACCTTGCCATCCCAGGCATGGCCACCTTCCCTGTTTCTCCTTCCATGCCCTTCACCCATACACATGAGACTGGTAAGGGCAAGCAGAGCTTCTGCCACCACTTGCATCTGTGGGGGTCTTACTGCCTCTGCTGTCTCCTTGGAGAACAGAACTGAGCTAGGAAGGAAAAGATCCAGTCACACATGGCCCAGGCAGCTGAGAACTCACCCAGGGTCTCGGTACTAGGAGATACTCAGAGGGAGCAGCTGGCCCCTTGCCTAGGCTTCTGGGTACCCAGAGATCCTATATTCTGACCACTAGGAGCTGAGTTCTGGAACCAGAGTCCAGGGTCAAGAGGGAAAGGTTCCCCACATGCTCTTAACAGACAGGGAGAATGAGCATGCTCCCCAAGGAAGGTTTAGGGGACACGTGTGTGTGTGTGTGTGTGTGTGTGTGTGTGTGTGTGTATGGCGGGGTAGGGAGAGGGAATATGTGCATAAGAAAATATATGAGAAAAGCATGTAGGAGTATGTAACAGAATATATGAGTGTGTGAGACTGTGTGAGTACACGTGTAAGAAAGAAACAGAGTATATCTAGCAGAGACTGTGTTAAGGGTGTGGGGAGAGAGCCTGTGTGCACGTGTGTGCACATGCATTCAGCTCTCTAATTCCTTCCTTACCTCCGCTCGTTGCCAAACAGACGCGCCACCTCTTCCCTGCCAGGACTCCGGGCCCGAGTCCTATGCTCCAGCCGCCTTTTCTCCATCTGGAAGGCTTCTCGTTGGCTGATCCTGATGGCCTTAGGGATGTCGGCCAGGGTGGCATACTGCCTGCTGGCTTTAAAGGCAAAGGTGCGCCCCAGTCTCTCTGCTTCCCGCCCCCCATCGCTGCTGGAGTCCATATGGGTGGGGGGCCGGCTGGCCACATCCAGGGAGCCGAGGTAGCTGCTGCAGACCATTCGGCTGGGGGGTCGAGGACCTGGGGAAGGAAGGGGATGACCAAGCTCCTGGGAGGGCGGTCTGGGGCCACTATACCTGTTGTTGGGGGTGCTGGGACTGGGAGGGGAGGCTGGCGGGGGCAGCTGCTGCTCCTCAGCCTTCAAGTCCTGTTTGGTTTTCTCCAGGGAGAAGTAGCCGCTCTCCACCCGGACTTTTCTGCCACAGTCCATGCGGTCGCCGATCATGGTGCTCTCCTCTGGAAGAGAGAGTGGGAGGCAAGAGACACAATTAGCCATCTTTGCTTTCTGAGGATGCTTTTAAAAGCTCATGCAGATGCAAATGGGGGGCTTCTCTCTACCTTCATCTTTAAAGGCCAATGTGGTTCCCCAAGGGCAGACACAGGATGGGGAAAAAAATTTCCTTCCCACTGTGCCTCATCCATCTCTCCTTTAACTTGGCTGCCTCTTGATCAGACTGTCAGAGAGGCCCACACTTCTAGTCTGGAGGCTCAGCTGGGAGAACAGGATCCACCTCCACACGACAAAAGATATCCCAACAACTACTTCTGACTAAACATCAAGGACGAACCAACAGCCGGCTAGCCATTCAGTCTTTCAGTACATTTTTGAGGAGAAAAGGGCAGAGGACTTGTATAGAAACCAGGAGTGAACAGACTTTAGATATGGATGGGTATGTGCTACCAAATGAGGATTAAGGCAACTTATGCCCAGAGTTAATGCCAAATGCATTTTGGCCTGAATGAGCTGGGTCAGTCCCAATTGTCCACTCATCTTTAACAATTTGGACAAAGTATAAATGGCAAAAACTAGCCTGTGTTTTGCAAAGCCTTCAAGGGCTTGGAGGAGGGAGGCAGAGACAACTGCCCTTCTTCTGCTCAAGCAACTCCCAAGTGTTAAGTGGAGAAAGCACGGTGATGCCAGCTGTTTCCTCTCTGGCACCCTCTTCCCTTACTTCACGCAGGGGCCTGCAGGATGGGACTGTGAGGAGAAAAACAAGACCACCCTAACTACTGCTGTTCTCAGTGGACTTCTAGGGTTAACTAGGCCACAAACACAAAGCGGCCACAATGAACAGGAAGCAGAGGCTTCCTTATACACAGACCTCTTTATAGAGCACTTTGACTCTCATAGCACCTGCTTGGGGATAACAGAGCAGGTGCTGTCCTTTTTTACAGATAAGACTCAAGAGCAGGAGGGGCAAGGCTAAGGCTGGAGCCCAGTATCCTAGTCCCACATCAGGCCACGCTCTGCCTAGGGCTGATGGACACAGAAGGTGAGGAGGCCTGGGGCTCACAACTGGACTGTACAGGCCCCCGAGTGAGCCCCCAGTGCAAGCTCTGGAGGGATAGAGGCCTGTTACAGCATTATGAGGAGGGGCATCAGGACAGGTGAGCACTTGAGCCAATCTGGCCACCACTTACCATCTTTGCTCTCGAGCCCAGGTTCCCTCAGGGTGCTGGCAGTAGGAGGCTGGCTCTGGCTGGGGCTTTGAGCTGGACTCAGGCTGCTGCCATCTGGCTGGTCCTTGGCCCTCATTTCTTCCTGCCAGAGTGTAGATTTGGTGGTGGGGACTTTCTCAGCACTGGGGATGCTGCTGCTGCTGCTGCTGCTGCTGCTGGTGACAGCCATTTTGGCTGGCCCTGGCTCCTGGGGGAGAGAGTGGTGTCTGAGATGTAGGCACAAGAGGACATAGCCCAAGCTGGTGTACAGGTCTTGGGTGCCTGGCTCTTTGGCTATGGGGGAACAGCAAGATCAACTACACAGTATCAGGGGCCCAGAATTCCCAGGAGAGAAGACTCAGAATAGAGACATCCTGGTCAGAGTAGAAGCTCCTTCTGGATGGCACTGTGGCCTTTTCTCCTTTGTAGCTCCAGCCAGCACCCCCAGAGTACCTGGTCCCATGGGCTTCAGGCCATGTTTGGCAAATGCATGGAGCAAAGACTTAGGGTTAATGCTTAGAGTCCCAACACCAAATACATGCAAGTTCTCCTTGCCCACAAAACCAGAGTCCAGAGCAGTGAACTAGGTATTAAAGGCAAGACCAAAAGTGGTTGGCTCAGAGTCTGTCATTCCTAGACTTCTGGGCGTTTAGGACATGAGTACACGGTGAAGAAAGAACACAGATGAATGATACACATGTGTTCACTCAGCATCCATGCCAGGGCCAGCTGTTGGCCTCATCTACTCTCCCATTTTTGTCCTAGAATGCTAAAAGAGAATACCTGGGATACTATGTAGTCATCAGATACAAAGCAAACATACCACTCCAATCTGCACCCACCTTCCTGCCTGCCCGCCCCCCCGCACAAGCTAGATGCGTGCCTGTAGCCAAGAAGGGAAGAGTCTCAATTCCAACTCTCCATCAGGTCAGAACTGGGGCTGCTCTGTGGGAGAAATAGTCATGCAAAAAGCGCTTAGTCAGACATAGGGAGTCCAATTCCAGAGTATGTAGCGAACTTTCACTCAAAACTACAAACTAGAGGCCAGACAAGGGTGGGGCTGGGAAACCCAGCTGCCCTGCAGCACCAGCTTATACCCTGGGCACAAGTCAGTCTCCTATCTAGCCCAAGGTCCTAGGTGCCAGTTGCTGAGGGTGCTACATGGCTTTAGGCCTTTTCAAAAGTGAGGTACATCTCATCTGTTTTCCCTAAAACATGGAGGATAATGTACAAATGCTCACCCTCCCATTCCCATCCCGGTGGCCAAGCCTTATTTTTAGAAATCTACCTTAATCCATCTGTGACTTGGGCCCTTGCAAGGGTTATAGACAACACAGGTTATGTGTATGTGTGCACATGCAGACCCAGTATAACCACCAGTGGGTTATTTATTATAGCCACTGGTGTCAGCTATATGCGGAGCTCTGGCTGGGCACCATACCATCTAGTCCTCATCAACCCACTTTGCAGGGAAGGGAGAGGAGGTGTCACACTTGCATAGCCAGAAAGGAAGAAAGTAGGGCTCCAAGTATTCTCCACCCCTAGGCACTCCTATGAGCAGGAGAAAGGCCCAGGATGGGGTAGGAAAAGGCTTTGCCTTAGATGGGCCTCCAAGATAAGCCCAGATACCAACGTGAGAAGATGGGCATTTGTCTGGGTCCAAAGGTTTCCTTAGCTTTCTAAGGATTCTAGGCCTCATGCAAAGGGTAAAACCAGTATGGTTCTTCCCACAGACCCAAGACACATATAACCTCCTACTGCGTCAGAGCCTTCAGCTGACCCAACTCCAAGGCTGGAGAGTCCCAAGAACTTTGACCTCCTCGGATAAAGTGGACTTCTCAGAAGAAAACAATGATGGTTTCTGACAGTTTCCTGAGAGCTCCAACAGAACCACTGACCCAAGGAGATCCAGCACCAGGGCAACCTGTCCTTCCAAGTCAGCATACTACCCTCATTCCATGTCCCAGCAGTAATGCTTCTCTAAAGTAGAAGCCACTCTAAGTCCCCTGCTATGCCCCCTCCCAACAACCCAGGGCCTTCTGCTCAAAGGCCAGAGGCCAGAAGCCATCCACAGCTCTGGTGGGCTCAGGGTGGAGTTGGATTCCACTTGCAGAGCTGGGTGGGGGTGACATAAAGACCACCGTCTTTGGTGAATCGGTCCCCTCTATGGAGGAGATTGGACCAGGGTAGGCAGAGGTTGCCAAAAAGGCCAAAAAGAAAGGAACAGGTGACTGTGCTCATGAGGGGAGTGGCCCTGGCTGCCAGTGCTCTCAGCTCCACCTTGTGGGTGAAAAGCCTATGGCACATGCACACATATCTGATGCTAGGGGGACCCTAGCACTGAGAAGGGGGTGGGGTGGCAGGGATGTTCAAGAGGCAGAAACAATTTCAGGTCCCAGATTCAAGGAGTCATGACTCGGAGCTTGGAGAATACACACATTTCCCAGCACCAAGCAGCTACAGAGCCACCTCCTGGCCCTGGGCCTCCCAATCTGTGCAGGGCTGGTTGAAACCACAGATCCCTACCCATGTTCCCCACTTCTGGAGGACTATCCCAGAGCATGAATAGTGGCCAAGGTCCACAGGGAGTTCTTTTTCTCTCCTTTGGTAGCTCTGCTTTCTCCTGTCTCTATGTTGAGACAGCAGGAACAAAGCCATGCTAGCTTCTAGAAGAGGGGGCTAGATAGGTGATGCTGGGAAGCCTGGTCTCAGGGTAAAGTTGCTTCTCTTCTCCAAAGCAGATATATGGAGAATAAGCCTCTGCATGAGCCAGTTCAGGACCACATGGCACCACCTCTGCTCTCCACAGTTGCTGTTGTGAAGAGGGTGCTGACACTCATGCTGATCCAGACCCTGGCTGCCTGTGCAAGAGGAAGGAGTGGAAGCATTAGGTTTTCTATGTGCTAGTCCCTGTGTGGCTGGGACAGCTTCACTGCTCAGGGCTGTTAATACTATAATAGTCTGTGCTGTTTATCTAGCTGTCAGAAAGAGTTTAGTAGGGAAGAAAGATGAAAAAGGGCAGGAAGGCTAGCCCTGGTCAATGGGCCTCTGTAGCTTCCATGTGCTAATAAGCAGGTGCCCCCACTGGAGGAGGTTTCATAGAAAGCCTTCCTTTTACTTCCCGGGCACAGAAACCAAGCAGGGAACCAATGGGAGGAAGTGTTCTGACCTGGAGTGGGGTGTAGCAGCAGGCACCAAAATAGAAAATGAGATGCCTAAGAAGCAGAAGTGGCCACTCACAACACACGTGTGGCTGAGATGGGCCAGCGCACTGGACCAGCAGGGATGTCCTAACGGATGCCTGCTGTTTTATGTTCTCTGAAGAAAGGCAAGAGCAAGGACCATGAGTCTGGAGGGCTAGAGGAGCTGGCTTCCCAGAGCTCCACCTGAAGAACTGGGCCCCTGGGCCTGTATACCTGGCTGGGGAAGACACAAAGACCCCAGCCTCCCAGCTCTAGGATTTGGAGGAAGGGAAGTAAGAGCTCCATCCTTTCTGCCTTGATCATACCCAAAAGGAATTACTGTTCCTTTTCTAGGCATCTCAGTACCAAGAAAAGTAGGAAAAATCTTTTCTCTTGGAGTAAATAGTGGCCAAGTAAGAAGCAATTCCCAGGAGCCTATGCCTCTAAGGCCCCAGGCTTCAGAGGCTCTGATCGAGGCAAGCTTGTCTCCTCCTCTTGCCTTGGTCTTTGCTGGGACCCCCTGTCCTGCCTGAGAAGGCTATCTGCTCTCCCTGAATCCTTATCCTCATCCTCTCTCAGGGCCTGGCTTAGGCCTCTCTCTGATGCCCTCAGCAAACCACTGTGTTCTGTATTCTACATGTCCCCAGCTACCAACTGCCTTAGACACCTTTCTTGAAAGGGAACCCTGGGCTTTCCTACCTAAGTTCCTGGAGGACAGAGTGAAGCAGAGTAATGCTTCCAGCTCCTCATTGATCTGAAACTCTCCTGGGCCACTGAGAAAGAGGCCAGGTATGGGGTCTTAGGTTCTTGTCTCTAACAGGGGACCCTAGAACACCTTCAGCATCAGGCTGCGGAGGGGAAGCGTGCCCAGAGAGCCCTCAGCTCTCCTCTGGAGATGCCCCACATCACCATACGAGACTGACTCACAGGGGCATGGTCCCTGGTGAAAGTTCACAACTTCCAGAAACCAGTGGCCTCAAATGTGATGCTCTGGAAAGCAAGAGGAGGAAGGAAAAAACCTGTCCAGGCTGGCTTCTGCCAGTGCTTGGGAGGGGCTGACTGGAAGAGGCTGGGATCCCGCGAGACCCAGGCTCTAAGAGACCATCAGGAAAGTGGGTGATCTCCCCACTCTGCAATCATGTGTCTCCTGCTTCCAAATGAAAAGGTGAAGCTTGGAAGTATTTAGGAGGAAGAGACGTCATAGGGGAGGGGACAGCCAGGAAGCAGGGACATAACAAAATTCCCTGGGCTGGGCTGAGTACGTCTTCTGCATATGTAATTGCCTTATTTGGAGGCAGGAGCTCTGCTCCAGTATTGTTTCCAAGGCATAACTTGGAAATGCCTCAGAATCCTAAATACTGTTATTCTGCCTGGGATATTCTCTCTCCAATCAAGCAACTTTGGGGGATTTGAATGTGTATCTGCTATATCCTGACAGGAAGCTCCACTTTCAGTCTCCAGGAATGACTCCGATTGTCTTTTGCCAATTTCTTGCCAGGGACACTACCTTTCAGGGGATGCTAGACTGAGACTTTTGGGGAGGGTGGATAGAGGGCAGGCCCAGAGCTGTACTCCATCAGCAGGAGGCCAGTCAGGGTATACATGCTCAGGGGAGCCACAGGGGATGGGGGTATGTGGAGGAGAAAGGGACCCAGGCCAGCACACACCTGGGACCCAGGCCTGCCCAGGACGACTTCTGTCACTTGGTGAAGCAGAGAACAGCTAGTGAAGACTGCTGAACCTCAGGGGTAACCAGGTTCTGCCATAGGCTGGCTCTCTGCCAGGCTCTGGAACTTGCAAGATGCCTAAGGGACCCAATCTCCATCCTTCTCACTCTCAGGGTCACCGTAAGACCTGACTAAACAAGGCAAGAATACCTGCTAACAATCAAGTCTGGAGCAGGAGGAGGAAAAATAACATTTACTGAGTACCCATATTGGGCTCAGTACTTCCGTTCATGCTTACAATAATTGTCTAACTAGATTTCAACAGATCCACTTTGCAAATCAGTTCAATGAAGCTCAGAAAAATTAATTTGCTGCACCAGGGCCCCAGGAGTGTGAGGAGCATAGCGGGGAGTTGTAGAATCCCTTTGGGTGCCCTGAGCCCCTGCACAATGGTAGGGGAGGGAAAGAGGAGGAAAGTGGCCTTTGGGGAAGGACTGGACCTGGAGGGATGACCCCAGCCACTTCCCACTCTGATCACATGGAAATCATGGCCGGGGCACAAAATTCAAGGCCAGTGACAGTTTTTTCCATTTATGGTCAAAGCCCAGAGCAGGAGTAGGGTCCCTTGAGAGCCCCTCACTCTAGGACCTTCCTGCCCAGCCCCCTTTCTCAGCTTTCTGTCTGCAGGGTCAATCTGTGTAGAAAATGGAGCTGAGCTGAGGCACACAAGGAATGTGTGTGCAGCAAGAATCTCTCCCCAGCATGCTCTTTGCTCCCTAGCAGTAGGCAGGACAGCCAGGAGAAAGGATACATGTTGTGCTATTGCTGCTCAGCACCTGCCTGCTGGCAGGAAACCATCTGAGAAAGCCTCAGAACACACAAGCAGGACACTGAAGAGCACATGAGCAGGCCACCCTGTACCTGTAATGGGTCTTGCCCTGTGGCTCAGAGAGCAGTGTGTAGATTGCATCCCACGAACCATCGGAAGGAAGGAGGGGGAACACGCAGGGCTGATGACCGCCTGAGCCCTGAACTAATATCTTACTCCACTCCCAATTTTAGGCTGGGTCCTGAAGTCCTCTAACCTCCCAGGGTGCTCTTAATTCTCTCACTTCTCCCCAGCTCCACCGAGGGGTGACACTTGGCAAACCCATCACCTACCTGTGGCGTGGGAGGCTCTACTTTCCGCTTCTTTTTCTGGTTCTGCTTGTTAGTCCTGGGATAGACCATGAGCATCTCTAGCCAACTGGGAAGAGAAGAGACAGAAGGTCAGACCCCTGCTCTCAAGGATTAGGACACCACCTTGTTGAGTAGTCCAAGCACCAAACCCTATGTTTCCTGCCTGGAGGCATTCAGCCAGAAGCCTAGCACCAGCCTAGATTAGAGCCTGTCACTGACAGGGCAGGAAGTGCCAGCAATGCAGTCCAGGACAAGCAGAGACTGCCGGAACCAGGCTTGGATGCTGACCCTGCAATGACCACAGTGCAAGTGAGGAGGGCCCTGCAGCTTAGGGATAATAACATGGTCTCCACTCTGACCACTGGATTTGGAGTGAAGGGCACATCATTGTTTCTATCACTGTCCTTACTGTCAGAGCTTAGACTTAGCTCTAAAACTGCCTTCCAGAGTGGATCTGGCAAGCACACAGATGGGCTGCAACTGGGGGCTATTCCGTGCACTCAAGGCAGGAAACCAGAAATCATGCTACCAAAGTTCCCCACAACAGGTCACTTTAGGGGCTGAGTGCTGATCTCCCAGATCAATACACTCACCAATGGGCCCCACCTATACAGTGAGGGCACTGGGTACCTTGGCTCTGGGGAAGTCTGGCAGAGCTGCCCAGGGACATTGCCCAAGAATCTACACCAGCCTGGATGCTGAAAAGTCCACTTTGGACCAGCATCAGGAAAGGCAGCAGGGGAGCATAAGGAAGAACAGAGGACTCAGATCCAGATCTGGATCTGTTACCCTCTAACCACAACCCTGCATGGGCCCCAAAGCGAAAAAGGAGGCCACAACTGTATCTGCAAAGCCAGCAGATGAGCAGACTCTACAAGGGCCTCACTCCTGTAATCTGAGTAGTTCGCACACTTGTGGGGTTGAAAGATTTGCTTTCTACCCCGCCATAGGACCTGAAATTTCTTTTGGGCACTCGAACCAACCATGCCCACAGAAGGCCCCTATTAAAGCTATACCTAGAAGAGGGGAATAGACTGCTCAGCAAAGTCACCTAGAGTACAGGGAACATGGCAGGGAGGTGCAGACCCTTTGGGGTGCCCTGAGGGAAGAGGAGAGATCTGCATTGCAGTTGCACTGCTGACTAAATGGAGCTTCTGAAGCTCCTGCCAATTTAAACAAGGCTGGAGACTCAAGGGCAGAGCATGGAACAAGGGCAGCCAGGGTTCCTAGATACCTCAGTTCCTGCCCGTTTCAGTGGTGCTCTGGTTGGAGGCTGAGAGATGCCTACCTCAGGAACAGGTGATGGGATATGTCCTCTAGCCCAGTAGAAGTGTCTAACATTATCCAGATGTGTTACAAATGTTAAAATACCCTCATGGAAGAGAGGTGAGGTGTGAATGTGGACATGGGATTGGTAGTGAATGTGGGTGCCAGGGATGTGGTCGAACAGGCTCCCCAACTTTCAAGGCAGAGCCAAGATAAGAGACTGGGAGAAAGCCCTGACCAAGCCCAGCTGAAGGGCACAGAAGAGGCCACCTCATCTTGCCAACTCCCACCTCCTCTAAAATAGCTGTGTGAACCTGTGTCCCAAACATCCTGGAGGTCCCCTCCCAGCAGAAAGGAACTAGGAAAGAACTGTCAACTCTCTATCCAACCCTGGGAAAGTCATTCAGGTGTCCATTTCAGAGAAGAGCCAGGAGGGAAGACTGAATGGGCCGTCCAGCTTTAAGTCAGCAAAGAGGAGAAAATGTCTGTACCTCTTTAGGGACCCGAGTGCTTAGACCAATTACAGGGCCCCTGAGCCCACAGAAGAGGTTCCCCAGCAAAAAAGCCATGACAGGCAGTGAGAATCAGGAGGCCAGGGAGGAAGCCAAGGGAAGGGAATCTGTCTGAGGAGAGAGGCAGAGGGAGAGTAGAGTAAGAAGTCAGTCCTCAGGCATACTGTACCGTCTGACTCCCTAAAAGAGATCTGAGTGTCTAAGCAAGTGGGAAAAATGAGGCAGCTGCTGGTCACAAGAGGAACTGCAGGGTCTCTGAGGGACTGCAGAGGCCTGGGAGCAGGCTGCTTTTGAGAGAGCCCTGCCTGTTGGACAAGAAGGAGAAAGGTCCAGATCCAGGACAAGAATAACAGTCAGGTGACTTATTCTGGCTCTGGGTATGCCACTGAGCCTAACAAGCCTCCCACTCTCAGTATTGCCCAGTCTACACATGGGACGCTGAGAGCATATGCACCTGGTGTTTAGGGCCCCTAATGACTGTGCAATATTGTGATTTATAAGAAATAGAGATTTAGTCATTCGGATGACCAAAATATATTCCTTAATATTTGAGTAATTCTTGGCTCATAAATCCCAAAACCCTTGGAATTTCCTAAGTGTTAAGAGCTAAAAAAATGTCTTTCCTTATGTTAATGAAGTGGTTTTTGGAAGCATTTAAGGATGGGGGCTGGTTGTTAGAACCAACCAAGTGGTTAGAGGGTAGGAAGTTTCAGTCTCACCCATTAACCTCCAGGGAAAGGAGATGGCCTCGAGGTTGAATCAATAACTAGAAAAGGCCTATGTAATGAAGCCTTTATAAAAACCCAAAAGGACAGGGTTCAGGGTTCAGAGAGATTCTAGGTTAGGGAACCAGAATGTTTCCACATGCCACCACGCTGGGCCCCAAGCTCTAAGAGGACAGAAACTCCTTTGGGACCTCGTCCTATGTATCTCTTAATCTGGCTAATGATTTCGTGGAACAAAAACAAAAACAAACAAACAAAAAAGGCTACATACTAACCTGACAAGCTCAGGGGAGGCCAGCATGGCGGAGACCTACAAACTCAGAGACTGAAAGTAACCACATGGGATGGTCTGAACATAAAAATTTCTAACCAAAGCAGGTCATGGCAGGTAGTCACATCCTGGGCCTGTAGCTTTCTTGATGAAGGTCAACCTTTACCTGAAGTGAGCCTGTTTATTGTCTTTTTGCATCTATGATAACAAACCCTTGGAATGTCAGAGAAACTCCTTTTTTCCAGACCCCTCAGGGCATAACCTACTGTACCAGAGCAAGAGACCACTGAACGTCTCATGGTTATCTTATGCTCTCCATCTCTATGTGCTGTAAATGTTAATTATTAACTTTCCTTTACCCACCAATGTAAAAGATGTGTCTCTCCATTTTACCTTTTATCCAATCCCAAATATTTCCCTGCTTTGCTTTCTCCTGCCACTTTAATCTACCACCAATGAACCCTCCTTATGTCTCCCCTTTTGATTCTAATGTATAAAATAGGCTGCAAAACTGCCATTCTCTGGAGCATTTTTTTAATCCATTCAGATTTTGCTTCCCAATTGTTGTCAGTTTGGCTCAAATAAATTCATTAAAATTCTCTACAGCTTTGTATGTTTCTTACGTCAACAGTTTGTATCCTTTAATATCCTTTGTCAGTAATTTCTTGAGTAAACTAGTTTTCCTGAAATCTGTAAGCCATTCTAGCAAATTAACTGAACGCAAGGAGGGGTCGTGGGAACTTCCAATCTATAGCCGGTTGGTCAGAGTGTGGTGGGGTGCGGGGAGCAATTTCGTGGGACTGAGCCCTTAACCAGCAGGATCTGATGCTATCCCTGTGTCAAGTTTCAGAACTGAGTTGAATTCTTGAACATCTTGTTGGCGTCTGGGAATTATTTGTTGATGTGGGGACTACTCTCCACCCCATGTTCTAACTGGACCCAGGAACCCAATTTACCTTGCCTACTCAAGCTGCACGGAATGGCAGGCCTCATACACGCACACAGAAGTGACCACAAGAGAGTGGCCCAGGATAGAGTTGAGGACCCCCTAGCCTGTGCTAGTGTCTGACAGCAGGATTTAGGCAGTCTGCCAAAGACACTGTCAAATGCTAGACATCATCGTCACTCTCCTAACGCAATGTGGCAGACCACTACATCACTGACCTGGTCCCACAACCCTGGGAACCTTGGACAAGTCTTTCCCATTCCACCTATCCCTGGAACCTAGATCTTGAGGGGAGGGCTAGGTTCCCCTAAAGAATCTTATTTGAGCAGTGGAACCTTGACCCAGGTGTGCTTGCCAGACAGGACCAAGACAGCAAGAGTGAACCAGAAAGTAAGTGCAACCAGTTCCATGATGTCACTCATGCCTGGAGGGTGCCCTCGGTCAGACTCTTCTTATTTCCAGAGCCTCAGTCTCCCAATTGTGGAACGAGGGCTTGGTAAAAGCTCTTTACACCCTTAAATGTAAGGTTTTAGGATTAAGATCAGAGAGGGGCAGAGTCGAAGTGTCCTCCAATTTGCTCTCATGTGTTAGAAATGCAAACCTGCCTCTCTCCTGGCATCCCTAGCATAGGGCCACTCAACCTCTCTTATAGCACAGTTCTGTCCCTCTGCTCTATCCCTACCACGGTATGAATCTGAACTTGGCAAAAGTCAGGGGCTTTCTGGCCAGTGTTCCCACTTCCTTACACAGCAGCCTTGGCCAGGGCTGCAGGTGAGATACTGAAGCACAGGCCACTGCTCACAGGAGTCTTTCAGTTTTTTGAAACAAAGGACTTCATGTTCTAATCCCCTCTACTCTGCACTGCAATCATCAGCCTGGTCCCCCTCAACCCTGGATTTACTCTTCCCAAAGCGTTCTCAGCCTCATCTCCCTCCTTCTTAGCCTTAAAGGACAAGTGGAATTCTCCAAGACCCAGTGTCCAACCTCCTGCTGTGTCTGTTCACTGTGCATATGCCACGTGTGGCTAGGCTGCACAGAGCTGGTAGCAGATGCCCCATGAGCAGGGATTCCTGGAAGGCAGATGCTGCATAGGTTCAGGAACACAAATTCAGCCCCTATGGACTGTCAGCTACCTGAAAACCTGGGCCTGCCTTCCACTTTCCAGGGCTTCTCCTAAGCCTCTGCATAGGGTGTGCTCAAGGAAGTAGGATGACCCAAAGACTTTCTTTTTTTTGCTACTTGGCTAATGAAGCCAGTGCGTGCAGCAGCACTGGAATGACTCCTGTGTGTGGGCACCGAGCACGATGAATGAGACATGGCCTTCACTGTCAAGGGTTTTCCGCTGGTTGAGGAAACCAGATGTGAACACAATCTTCATCTTTTATAAGAGCCAGCAGATGGAGCCAAGCACTTCATGAGAGAGGGCTTACTGCAATATAGTAAACATTTAGGCTGACTCTAACAGCCTGGAAGTCCAGGGTTTATTCCAGACTGAGAGAAGGGTGGGAGAGAAGGTACAGAGGTAAAGGCAGCTGGGGGATGTGTGGTGACAAGCAGCTCAGTGCTTAGGGTGGTGGGAGTGAGGCTGGAGGGCTGGGAAGGGGCCCTGCAGGGCAGCCAAAGAACTTGGACTTGACCCACAGGTGGTGAGGTTTTAGCTAGAAGGGTGGTAAGGTCATAGTGTTTTGGGGACTGAGCCCTTTGTGGTTGGGTGTGAAAAGAGTAGGGAGACCAGTGAGATGCCTAAGGAAGATGTAGCAGCCCCAGAACCAGGGCAGTGCCAGAAGAGGAAGGCATCTGAGTAACAGGATGTGAGGTGGGGGTAGCCTTGGCGAATGTGTGGACCCAGGGATGAAGCAAAAGCAATGAAGGATGAGGCCAGTTTCTGGTGTGGTGACTGAATACACAGTTGTACTTGAATGGAGAGAGAGGACTCAAAAGAGCAGATGCACTTCGGGAAGAAAGTAATGGCAATGCTGCTCAATTTGTGCCAAAGGGACCTGGTCCAAGGACCTGCTGGTGGGCAGGGAGCACCAACTCCCAAAACACATGGAGCAGACTCACCCACTGATGATCTCCTTGGTCTCAGCCCGGATGAAATGCTCCTTCTCAGGGGTCAGAATGCACAGGGAGAACTTCTGGCCTGTCCGGCCCTCCCCATCCACCACATCTGTGCATTGGTTCATGTTAATGGTGCCCTGAGGGAGGGTTGTGGGCTGCAAGAAGAAGACGAGGCAAGGAGTCACTCAGAGGCCAGCTCTAAAGGGACATAGTAAGGCAGCATGGACCATTCCCACATTCTCAGGCCCTTTCCAACCCTTGTGGCTTCTCGACAGACATGTGAACCTCTCAGCTGTGTGGACCCCCAATTACAACAGAGGCACAGGGTTGCTCTGCCTCGCCCTGGCCTTCACAGCCCTGCTTTCTACCACCTCCTCCTCCCCCTCCCAGAGAGGAGGGTGACAGGCTTGTTCTTCTCAGAGGACACCCAGCTGGATATTCATTTCTCGTTGGAAAATAATATCCCAGCCAGTACTGGGGGAAGGGAGAGAGACAGGAAGGAGACTGCTCCGTGAGAACAGCTGGGATGACAGAGGCAGCTAAAAGCCTGGTCTTAGAGGGGTTACTGATCCAAGAGATCAGTGAGAAAAAGCTCCAGAGGAGGTGGTTTCAAAATAGCAAGGTTATTTTTAGAGGCAAGGATGGGGCTAGAGAGAAGCCACATTCTTGAAGGTAGGCTGTGGGGTTGGGAGGCCAAGCCCGCCTGAGGCGATTGACCTACCGCCACCTTCTAGTACTGTCTGTGAGGAGTGCTACAAGGCTGCCTGGCCCATCCTGGAACAACAAATTCTGATAGCAAAGCTGTTAAAGACACTGAAATTAGGGATAGAAAACTGAAACTAAGAAAGACGGCTTTAAGAAATTCCTACTTGAGGTGAAGGGTTAGCTGAGAGGACCTTCCTAAAGATGATTTGTTAGCCCTGTACCCTTTGGCTTCTCACTTCTCCTCAACATGAGGATACTTTTGGAAAGGCAACAGGTTGCCATGGCTCTAAAACAGGGGCAGTTGTTGGAGTAGGGGGCTCCAGGGCAGCTCCAGCTTCTCCACTGAGTTGCCCCTGAGAGCCCAGCATATCCTCAGTCCTGATCCTGGAGAGGTAGCAATGGGAGAAAAGGCAAGAGCAACCATCTGGGGATTGACGCATCAGGTACCTCCCTCCTAGAGCTCTGAGTAGGTCCTATAGCCACCCAGTCGTGACCTGCCTGTTGCCAGGGGAAGAGGGAAGGGGTCTGAGCTGTAATCAGAATGCTGGGTCTGGTGTGGGTGCCAAGCTCAGAGAAGCTACTCCCCACTATTGGAAAACCTTCTTCATGTCTCCAATGAAAGGAAGGTGGAAGCTCCCAGGCCCTCCAGCTTGAGCTCATGTGATCTTCCTGGTAAGTTTCCAGGCTGAACTATGAGCTCTTCTGACCCACCGCCACCTTCTTCCTCATCCCCAGGGCCCAACTACAAAAACCAGACCTGAGGGGTGCTAGTTTCCCAGAGCCTTTACTCCAACACGACCACAGGCTCTCTGGTCCACAGAAGGTAGAAGGAGTTAGTTTCCCAGTTCCAAGAAGCCTTTCCTTATAGAGCCCATAAACTCAGCCCATCATCCTTGCGCCCAAGTCAGAATGGGGGGGGAGGGCAGGGCTGGAGGGCTGGCCATGAGCTCATGGGGGGACCTCCAACTTCAGGTGGGGTAAGAGCCTGCACCCTCGGCTATGTGTTCAAAGTATGGCCTGCCTCAGAAATGACCCCGAGGTGGGGAAACAAGGAGGGGTGAGAGTGTCTTTTCTGAGGGTGGGCCACACCCACACTAAGCCTAGAGCTCTCCATGAGTGAAGCAGCTTTGCAGTATCTCTCCCAGGCACTCCTGGAGGGTCCTTGAGCTGGGAAAGGGAGCTTGGTGGGTTGTTCTAAAACCAAACGGAGGGGGTTCCTTAGGAGCAGTGGGCAAAGAAGGTGGCCTGGGACCCATCTGCCTGCCTTTTGGCTGGAAAGGCCCATATGCACCTAGGGCCTAGATAACCCTCCCCAGGTAAGAGCTGTTCCACAGCTGCAAGAACACACCCTCTAGCTCAAGGCAGGTCCTATCTGGTCCTTCCAACCTTCTCAGCCTCCTTGCTCCAGCTCTGGCCCCAGGCCCTTTACTCTTCACACGTTTTAATCTCAGGCCTTCTTCCAGCATCATGCCAGTGCCCCATGTGAACCCTCTTTGAGCAAACTAAGGGTGGCAATCTCTGCCCTCTGGGAGCTCAGCCTCCCCCATGCAGAAGCACACACTCCCTGCTGGCACTGACAAGATACACGGTTTCTTTGAGGCAGGTCCTCTTGTATGTGAAAAGAGGACACTAATGAGGTGGACTTCTGTGAGGATTAAGGCCATGAGCTGTTAAGTGTGGGCATGCCTAACCAACTTGTTTCCAGAGTGAGCCTGGACTAGGATCACAGAGCGGAGAGAGCGGGGATGGCAGAGGGGCTTTCTCAAGGTGACTTTTCCTTGCTCAGCCTCGATGACCACCATAATCCCTGGGTCTGTGGTCTCACAATGCTGCCAGCATATGCCACCTGTGACATACAGATGCACAGGCTAGATAAGTTATCAACCTGTCCCATGGCACTGACACCTTATAAACTATAACATGTATACACACACACACACACACACACACACACACACACACACACACACACACACACACACAGGTAAGTTAAGTGGGGACAATAAAACACATCAACAGAAATTCTAATATTTTCTTCTTCCTGAACCACTTAGTGGGCCCCCTTGAGGCACACACTCCTCTTTGGATACTAGTGTTCCAGGGCTCAAAATCACCAAACTGCTCACTGTCCCCTCTTGCACAGTAATTGTTTTCACTGGGTACATGGTCACCAGCTACAAACAAGATTTCCTAGCCAGCTCTGCAGATGAACATGGCCACAAGACTCTATCACCAACTGCACTGTAAGACTTCTCCAGGTCTAAGTTTCTTTGTGTGCAAAATGAAGCCTCTGCCTCCTTCCAGAAGTGTCAATAAAAGGCAAAGACATAACAAGCTAGAGCTGAAGGAAATGAACATTTACTTACTAACTATGTGTCAGGATCTCACAACTACGACCTCTTTCATTTCTCCTTAAATATTATGTTGAGGCAAGCATTATCTAATTCTATTAAATATGCAAAAAAGGGATCAGAGAGTAAGCAGTGATCACAAAAGAAGGGAAAACTGGTTCAGGTACACACTGACAACCACTATGAAAACAGCACCTTCTGAGTCTCCCAGCAGCACACTGTCTTGTGTGCTAACTGAATGCTAGGCCCTGGTCCCATGTGTCCTTTCACTGACTACTCCCACAACCTTCTGAGGCTGGCAAAATTGTCATCCCATTTGCCCCTTCATTACTCTGACACTCGATTTTTATGTATGAGTATTTTACCACAATAAAAGAAATCCTTTACTCCATAGAGTTGTCCTGAGACCAGAGATGATACTGTTCACATGAAATGAGGGCTCAGGGCTGGAACACAACCCAGGCTGCTTCTGTTTCTTAGCACACACACACACTCCTTACCATGGCAAGCAGGTAGTGGTAAGAAGGCAATTTATTCAATATACCTTCCCTGAATGCTTGCCACAGGAAGATCGGAGGAAAGTTTGGGGCATATTTTTCCCTTACTCCAGGACAGTAAGGAGGCTGGCAGGGTGAAAAGAACTTACCTAGATGGACTGGAAGATGCTCTAGACATAATTGACCACCTTCTCCCTGAGAGGGGAGGGAAAGCCAGGTCTTTGGGTTGACACTGGAGGCCAGCTGCTGGTCCTAAGATGGCTAGCAGTAGCCTCTTGAAAATGACTGGCCAAACTGAGGGGTTTATCCAAGGGCGAGCCGAGCAGCTCTCATACATTCTCTATGCCTTGCCAGCCCCCAACTTGAGGGATCTATATGCCTATGTTGGCACTGCCCAAAATGAGCTTCAGTGAATATTTCTGAATGATAAATGGAACAACCAGCCCCTCTGGTTTATATTGTAGATTCATTTACAAGACATATTTATGCTTTATTTCTAAGTAAATATTTTACAATATATGACATATAAGTATTCTATTTATAAATGTTTTATTTATAAAATAAGACTATCTAACCTTACTAAATCCCACGTTTGTTAAGCGAATAGCAGATGATACATGTACAAAGGCCTGACAGTAGTTAACAAGTCCTCCACTATGTCAGGGGCATGAGATGGAGGAGCTGGTTTGAAGGAGATTCAGGACTCAGAAAGGAAATCCCACCTCCAGGGGCCCATGATACTGTGCTGCAGCCACCACCCCTGGGGCCAGGACCAGAGCAACTAGTAGATGATAAAGTTGAAAGGCAAGAGGTGGGTGTGGTGATACTGCATAAGTTCATTTATAAGAAATGTCCAGAATGGACAAATTGATAGAAACATAAAGTAGATTAGTGGTTGCCAGAGGCTGAGGAATGATTAGAGGGTAACTAAAGGGTGTAGGATTTCTTTGGGGGAGAGGGGATGAAAATGTTCTAAAACGGATTGTGGTGATGACTATACAAGTCTGTGAATACACTAAAAAACAATGACTTGTACACTTAAAAATAAAACAAAATTTGCACAGATATAGAAAATAACCAAGGTGGGTGGGGCAGTCAGTAGGCTAGACTCATTAAGAAGCTTGTATAGCTCCACTCAGGCTCCTGCTGGAAGAACACTCACTGCCGCTGCCTTCAACCCAGGCCTGGAAGGTGCTTAGTGCCTCTCCTCCTGCCCCACGTTCCAGACACAGAAACAGAGACCCAGAGAGGCACGAGGACTGGACAACTCCTAACCCACCTGAGCACACTGCCTCTACCACAGCAAAAGGCAGGGACCACAGGAGCAAGGCCAACTATCTCCAAGGAGCTAACTCTACTGGGCTCTGACATGTGTCTCCACAGAGGCAAAGCTGAGCACCCTGCTGGGAGATGGACCTTGCTGGAAATGATACATGCTGAGCATGTGCACCCATCCCTAGGAGGTGCCTCTTTCAAGAATTGGCTCTGGCTTCATCCAGGGGCAATGGGAGATTTCTGAGGCATTCAGGGCTTCCATGGATTTAGCAGAATGGGGCCTACAAGACAGGGGATCATTTGCTAACCCCAAGCAGCAACAGTGCAGTGCCCACACTGAGTGTGCAACCTCAGAGTTGTGGGAAGAGAAGGGAGATGAATGAACCCAATCCTGTACATGCTTTAGTGCTCTGGGGGAGTTGGGGTGTTACAGAAATGACCCATTCAGGGCTTTGGTGACCAGCCAAACTCCCTGAATTCCTGGGGCATTGTAAGAGTTGGCTAAACTCAGTTTTTTAAAGGGGAAAAGAACACAACAAAGACCATTTTCACTTGCTGCCAAGGCCAGAAAGTTCCTTCTTGCACCTGCTGTGCCAGAATGACCTGTTGGCTGTGGTCGCTAGCTGGGCTGCAAGATGTCCAAGCTCCTACCAAGAGGCCAAGGGCCTTCTGCCAGTGGAGCTTTCCTTGGGAAGCCATCACCACCCAGCCAAGGACCACCTTGCTCCTAAGCCTGGGGGGAGAGAACACAGGGAAGAATAGCTTTCATCCTCCTCACCCCACCCAATAGCAGAACTCCACAAGAACCAAGTGCCCAATATACCATACACAACAATGAACTCAATCTAGATCAAAGACCTACATGTAAGAGAAAAACTATAAGACCAAGGGTAACAGCTTCATAACACTGGATTTGACAATGGCTATGACACCGAAAGCACAAGCAACAAAAGAAAAAATAGGTAAACTGGACTTCATCAAAATTAAAAACTTTTTAACCAATGTCACCATAAAAAATAAATTAATTTTAAAAGATTAAAAACTTTTGTGCATCCAAGGACACTATCAAGAGAGTGCAAAGGCAATCCACAGAATGGAAGAAAACATGTGCAAATTATGTATCTAATAAAGAATTAATATCCAGAATATATAAAGAACTCCTACAACTCAACAGTCCCCTCCCCCAAAAAAGCAATTAAGCAATTTTAAAAAGGGCAAAAGATGGCAATAAACATTTTTCCAAAGAAGATATACATAAAATGGCCAATAAATACATGAAAAGATGCTCAACATCATTAATTATTAGGGAAATGCAAACTAAAACCACAATGAGATACCACTTGATATCTACTAGGTTGGTTGTAATAAAAATGCTGTAAGTACTGATGAGGATGTGGAGAAATTAGAACCTTTGTGTGTTGCTGGTGGGAAGACAAAATGGTATAGCTGCTGTGGAAAACGGTTTGGCAGTTCCTCAAAAAATTAAACATAGAATTACCACATTATCCAGCAATTTTACTTCTAGGTATATATCCAGAAGAACTGCAATCAGGGTCTCAAATAGATATGTGTACACCATGTTCATAACAGCATTATTCACAACAGCTAAAAGGCAGAAGCAACACAAGTGTCCATAGATGGATGAATGGATAAATAATATATACAATGGTCAGCCATAAAAAGGAACGAAATTCTGACACATGCTACAACATGGATGAACCTTGAAAACATTGTTAAGTGAAATACTTCAGACACAAAAAGTCAAATATTAGTGTTTAATTGGTATGGAGTTTCAGTTTGAGAACATGAAAAATTTCTGAAGATAGATGGTTGTGATGGCAACAAAACAATGTGAATGTACTTAATGCCACTGAACTACATACTTAAAAATGGTTAGTTAGGATGGTAAATTTTACGATATGTATATTTGAACGAACATGAACACACACACACACATTTAGGATGGTAAATTTTACGATATGTATATTTGAATGAACAGGAACCACACACACACACACACACACACACACACACACACACCATGCATGACGCATGCACGCACACAGCCAAGTATCCAGGCCAAGGTGGAAATCTAGGCAGAAAGAAGTGCCTCATTTTAAGCCAACATGCTCCTTGTGTGGAAGTGGTCATTGTATAGATGGAGCCTGGCTAACTATGGCCCAACTCACCATGGAGTCATGTGAGGTCCTTCCCAGTGGGTATAGAACAGAGGCCTCAGTGGGTACAGACCTCGACTTCTCATACCAAGCCTCCGACCTCTCCCTATCTCCAATCTTCAGCTCAAAGGTGGGAGCAACAACCCTCTAAATGCATGGGACCCTAGAGTATGGGTCCCTGGAATCCTGCTGTTCTTCTCTGCTACAGGCTATCAATACCTCACACCAGAATCATACCTGGATGATGAAAGAATTATTTTCCTAGAAAGTGTGATGATCTCGGATACATGCTGCATACAAACGGGCATCCGTTATAGGAATGAATCTTCCACCTTAAACAGGACTGGTATAGTTTAGCACAGGGGTCCCAGGCCACAGACCAGAACCAGTCTATGGCCTGTTAGGAACTGGGCCACACAGCAGGAGGTGAGTAGCAGGCAAGCAAGTGAAGCTTTACCTGTATTTGCAGCCGCGCCCTAGTGCTAGCATCACTGCCTTAGCTTCACCTCAGATGATCAGGCATTAGATTCTCACAGAAGCGTGAACCCTATTCTGAACCATGATGCGGGGGATCTAAGTTGCACACTCCTTATGAGAATCTAATGCCTGATGATCTGAGGTGGAGCTGAGGCGGTGATGCTAGCGTTGGGGAGTGGCTGCAAATACAGATTAACAGCAGAGAGGTTTGACTACACAGAGACCATAATATATCAACTGCTTGCACGCATATCAAAACCCTATCAGTGGGTGTGGCAAGTGACAATTAAGCTGCATCTGGTGGCAGGCTTTAAGGCAGAATCTGACACTTATTTTAATCCACGTATGGGTTGCCCATTATTTTATTTATCACTTCTATCCACGTGCCTCTTTCCCGCACTGCACACATGTCTCAGTTACAGTTTTAGTAAGCCCACAAGCTAACCCTAGCCAAAAGGAGTAAAAAACAAATGTCACTAGAGAGCATCTTTGAAAAAGGGGAAAGACCCAATGATGAGACAGCAGAAGACTCTAAGACTGTCAACAAAAAGAAAGCTGCATTTAAAAGAAAATACCAACAGTCTGACTTAAATTATGGGTTCATTGCAACAGGTGATTCACATTTTACAAGCCTGCTTTGTATAATATGTGGCGACCAGCTATCCAATGAAGCCATGAAACTTTCAAAACTGCCACACGGAGACCAAGCACCCTGCATTAAAAGACAAGCCTTTGGAGTTTTTCAAAAGGAAAAAAAATGTGAACATGAAGAACAGAAGAAATCATTGAAAGCCACCACTTCATTAAATGTGTCTGCACTAAGAGCATCATTCTCAGTGGCTAACTGCATTGCTTAAAGCTAAGAAGCCCTATTGGTGAAGAGTTGATCCTGCCTGCTGCTAAGGACATTTGTCGTGAACTTTTAGGAGAGGCTGCAGTTCAAAAGGTGGCACGTGTTCCTCTTTTCGCTAGCACCATAACTAGACAAATTGATGAAACAGCACAGGATACTGAGGCACAATTGTTAGGATTAATGAGTCACCATGGTTGCAATCCAGGTTGACAAGTCTACTGATGCTGACAACAAGGCTTGTTTTTGTGTGATATATTTTTCAGAAAGATGTGCATGAGGATATGTTATATGCACTTTTGTTGCCAACCAACACCACAGCTGCAGAACTATTCAAGTCTTTGAATGATCACATATCAGGAAACTGAACTGGTCACTTTGTGTCAGTATATGCATGGATGGAGCGGCTGCCATGACTGGACGACTTTTTGGTTTCACTACTCGGGTCAAAGAGGTCGTTTCTGAATGTGAATCTATACACTATGTCATCCATAGATAAATGCTAGCTAGCTGAAAAATGTCACCTGAACTTAACGTTTTTCAGGGTGTGATTAATATTATCAACCACATTAAAGTACATGCCCTTAATTCACGTCTGTTTGTGCAGCTCTGTGAGAAGATGGACACAGAGCACACACATCTTCTCTCACACACAAATGTGAGATGGCTTTCTAAAGGTAGATCACTGGCCAGACTTTTTGAGTTATGAGAGCTACTCCAGAAATTTCTTTTAAATGAACAGTCACCAGTGGCAGCACATTTCGGAGACACAGAAAGGGTTGCAAAACTTGCTTAATTGTGACATATTCAACCTGCTTAACCAACTCAATCTGTCACTTCAGGGGAGCACAACAACTGTGTTCAAGTCGGACATAAAGTGGCTGCATTCGAAGCAAAACTGGAATTATGGGGCGACGAGTGAACATTGTTATTTTTGACATGTTTCAAACATTAGCAGAGATTTTGAAAAGAGACTGAGCCCGGCCTTCTTTCTCCCAGCTGGTGCATGATCACTTATCTCAGCTTTCAAAAGAGTTTGAGCATTACTTCCCAGTCACAAAAGGCCCCCAAACTGGGAAGGAATGGATCCGCAACCCATTCGTGAATAAGTCAGGTGAATCAACTTTGTCCGTGCTAGAAGAGGATCCACTGCTTGAGATCACAAATGATGTGGACCTTAAAAGTATGTCTGAGACAACTTCAAATCTCCAAACGTTCTGGATTAAAGTCAAGGCAGAATATCCTGAGATTGCCACCAAAGTACTGAAAAGCCTGCTTCCATTTCTAACATCCTACCTTTGTGAAGCAGAGTTTTCTTCAGTGACAGCAACCAAAATGAGATTATGGAGTAAACTGGACATAAGCAACACACTTCGGGTATCACTGTCTCCCATTATCCCCAGATGGGACCATCTAGTTGCAGGAAAACTAGCTCAGGGCTCCCACTGATTCTGCATTATGGTGAGTTGTATAATTATTTCATTATATATTACAATGTAATAATAATAATGTGCACAATAAATGTAATGTACTTGTATCATCCCAAAACCTTCCCTCCTCAACCCCAGTCAATGGAAAAATTGTCTTCCATGAAACTGGTCACTGGTACCAAAAATGTTGGGGACTGCTAGTTTAGCACACTGGCCTGGTTTACCCCAGAACCAGGAAGCTTATTTCCTTAGCTTCAGTCTCTGAAGTAAATCAATCTCTTTCCCCATTAGCCAAACCACTAAACCCTGTCCTGGTTTCCACCTGGCACCTAGGCCCTTTCTTCCTCCCTGGCTCTTCTGCCTGCACAAATTTCCCTTGTCTCAGCCTCTGCTCCTAGTGAGTCACACAGTTTGGGGGCCAACCAAGAAGACTCGTGGAGGAAGTATACTGTCTCTGGCTGACTCGTGTCTGAACGTGTGAGCCTACCTAAGTTCTCAACGCTGACTCAAGTTCCAATTCACATTTGTAATCACATCCACTGACAGCAAAAGAAGAAGTTTTCACAGCCCTGCCCAGAAAACCATGTAATCATCTTAAGACTCCCTAGACACATGTTTAGGTACAGACTAATATACTCATTCATGGGCTCATGTTAATTGACAGCCATTTACTGAGTATCTACCTTGTGCTGGGCACTGTTCTTGGTTGGTGCTCGGAATAGAGGCGAAAACAGAACAAAGGGCTGCCCCTAGAAAAGATAATTTTATTCTTGTGGTTAATGAGGGAAATAAGAGGAAAACAAAGAACCTGATTTCAGGTAGTGATAAATGATAGGAATGAAAGGAAAACAGTTCAGGACTAGGAAATGCCTGGGGAGGTACAAACATGCAGAGTCCAAGCAGAGGCTGAGTGGAAGAGAAAGCTCTGAGGCCACTGGGGCAGGGATGAGCTGGGTCTGGCCTGAAGAAGCTGACCAGTAGGACTGTTGGTAGGACTGGAACGAAAGGAGCCCTCGGTGGCCATAGCCTGCCAGGTTGGAGGATGTGATCTGTGGTGGAGATGAGAAAGGGAGGCAGCCTGCTTGTAGCTCACAAGAGTACTCTCTGACCCTGACAAATGAGGCAGGCAGAGGAATCAGGGTTGGATTGAAATGCTAATGGCACGTGGGGTAAAGGGTAGCTGGATTTGGGAAATATTGAAGGTAGAGCCAAATGGACTTGAGGTGGGTGGTGGGTGAGAAAAAAGAGCAGCCAGGGATGATTCCTAGGATTTGAGCCTCAGTGACTCAGGGCTAGAACAGGTGCTCAACTAAAGAACGAAGTTTCCTTTCTTTTTGTCTGTACTTGGGCTATATTTCAGCTACCTTTCTCTGGCATTTCTATGCCTTTGCTTCATAGAAAACAGACCTTTTTAGGCTGACACCACAAGTGATGGGACTCAGACAGGATAAGAAGGGAAGTAGAGGCAGAGAGAAGGCAGAAAGGGGACAGAGACAGAAGCCAATGGACATCTGGTAGGCAAGATCACAAGCCGGCTCTGTGAAGAAAGCAAGCCGCCACCCTCGAGTCTTTGCTGCAATCACCCCTAGGGCACAAAACAGTTCCAGCAGCAACTGTGGGAAGTCCCCGAGATCACGGGAACTAAAGAGACAGGTCCCTCTGACTGATGGAGCTAAAAAGGCCTCCTGGAGATGGCTAAGGGCTGGGAGGACAGACTCACTGGGGAAAGGGTGTGGCAGGCAAGGGAAAAGGAAGAGTCCAGGAAAGAAGGACAGTACAGGAGCAGTGTCACAGGACAAGGTATGAGGAATGAGGTAGGATGAAAAAGATGGAGATCAAGAAAAGGACTTGAACTCAGCTTTCTTGTCGGATGGAAAGGAGCATGGAACCGTATGGAGCTGGTATATTTGTGTCAACAGTCTTACGTCACTTTTTCAACAGAAATAGCTTCCTTTTGGCAGAGAATCGTGTCCATCACAGCTGGAGCGCCTGAAATACTATCAGGTACCCAGCAAGCAAGGAAACAGAATCAGAGGACTCAGCCAGTACACAGGCAGCCAGTCAAAGCTGACTTCAGCATCCATGGGGTCCAGGGCCACCAGGTAGCTTCCTAGAGTCAGTGGAGTAAGGACATGGTGAGTTGAGAGCAAAAAGGTTAGCGCTGATAGAAAAGCCCAGCTTTTTGGGGGGGCCTATGTCCCTCTGGGTGGGGATAGGGCAGAGTATTGGCAGCTTACACACAGCCTGGGGGCAGCCTCTGTCCTCCCTTGTTTCTTCCCAGTCCCTATCTGCTGCTCTGAAATGCCTCTACAGGTAGCCTCAACTCAGCCCAAGGAGGCTGCCTTCCTCCAGCAGAGGTGGACTTCCCACACAGGAGCACAGAGAACATGGCTTGAGAATGGTGTTCACACAAATTAGAACTCAACAGGCCAGAAATAAACAGAACTTGGTTCAGAAGAGCAACAGGCTGTGGTGAAAAGGGTCCCAAACTGAGTCCTGCTGGAATAGACTGAAGGAGCTGCGGCCGTTTAATTTAGAGGATGAGGGTTAATTGAAGAGGGACTGGGGATACAAGACAGGGCCAACTATATCTAAAAATCATTAATTCAACAAATACACACCAGATGGCGGGCCCCAGGGACACAATGATGAGTAAGACATGGCACCTGCCTCAATGAGATCAGCGCTGAATTGCAGATATGTACACAGCCTGCGGACAGCATTGTACACAGAGACCAGGAACAGAGAAGTCAAGTAATTTAAAAGTTCCTTGTGGCGCAAGGATCAGATTCGTCTGGTGAGGTCTGGATGGGAAGACTGAATTCCATGAGAGATAAGGCAGAGCATTTACTGAAGGTTTCTCAATAAATAAACATTTTGTCTCCGTAAATCTGAGGCTGGCATCATTTCCATTGTAGATATATGAAAAACACTCAGGAAAGCAAAGCAGCTGCTATCAACAACATTCATCTATTTAGCAGATATTTATCAAACACCTACTATGTGCCAGGCACTATTCTGGGTAATAGGAATATAGTAATAAAGAAAACTGACAAAAATCTCTGACTTCAAAAGCTGACCTTCCAGTCTATGGTCAGACAAGTTAAATAAATAAAGTATACAGCGTGTTAGGTGGTTGTTATGTGCCACAGTGAAAAATGAAGCAGGAGTGGGAAAGGAGGAATTTGGGATGGGAGATCATTTTGAGTAGGCTAGGTGGGAAAGGCTGCCCCAAGACCAGGTAAGCCAGAGGTAAGGGAGTGAAGCACAGGTAAGGGGAGAGGGCAACCCTGACAGAGGGAGACTGGAGCAAGGATCTAACCCTATGTCCAAGCTTGCTCGGGACACGATGGGAAATCGGGAGAGTGGGAAGGCTGCCAGTCCTTGAGCTGCCAATGGAACTGCCAATGGATGAGTTATTCCTCAATTCTCATTTTGTTTCTGCTGCCTTGGTTTAATAAGACAGAAAAGTCTGAAAGAGAGTCTTATAACTAAAGTACAACTAGTCCTAATAAGAATGCTAGTTTTAAGCCTCAACAGTCATTCACCTGCTCAATCACTCACTTGCTGCCTGTCACCAGGTTTCCCACTGTAGAGAAACTTCTACAGATGGAGTCTCCAAGATAACAGGTCATAACAGTAGAGTGCCCAGTGCTGTGGGGAGATGAAGGGAAATCCCTTGGTAATGTTCTGATTATGATCTGAGTCCATCCACTTTCTATCTTCACTCCCATGATTCCAGTTCCCCTTGTCCTGTGGCTGGACACCGGCTCAGACTTCCTAGGTCCTTCCCATCCTTCAAGGGCAACTCTAGTGATACCTCATTTTCCAGTCCTAGAACAGGCAATTTCTCCAAGGAGCCTTCGTTCCTTTTATTAGAGAATGGAATTAGAAACCAAGATCTGGATGCTAAGTATACTCATTGCAGTTGGGGTTTGCTGCCTCTAGAATTTCTCGGCTGATAGAACAAGGAAATACAGGTGCACATATACCTACATATATACATATCTCCCTTGATCTATATTTTTTATGTGTCTCTATTAAGCTTAACATACTGATGTCTCCAACTCTAATCTATTACCACATGGATAATTCTAGCCTCTCCCTTGCTTGCCTATAAACTCCCACTCCAATGCCATCCATTTACTTAACTGTCCAATGCCAATACACATGCATAATGGTTTCAAAATTGTTAACTAGCACCCCGTGGGAAAGAATTTTATCAACTAGAACACAGTGCTTATGTACAGTCTCTTTTGCCTTTAGTCTTGCAGACTCCACTCATTTCCAAAGGTGTGTACTTCCTTTTTATACCATTGCCTGGAATCTGTTCCAGTGAACTTCTGGAGAAGGAGCTGTCACAGTTCTCCATATACCCAAGAACTCACAAGTGGGTGGAGCAGATATTAACTGAATATTTTACACTTTCAGCATGAATTTTTTAGTCCTCTTTTCCAGGGCACATTGGGTTAGGAAGGAAGTGAGAAAACTGGAGACAGTATGGAGAGGATACAAGGAAAGGAAAGAGATGGGAGCTCAAGGCATTTCTTGGCAGAAGCTGCCCTCCCAGCCTTGTCAGAGCTATATCTCTTTGGAGACTAGGGCAGGTGGGAGGAGAACTGTTTTGGAGAGGAGGCAGCAGCTGGCACGCAGGCAGGCTGAAGCAGTCTCAGCCTTATATGGAGATTTCCACAAGCCACTCACCAGGCCTTCAGCTGCTGCCACTCCTATGAATCTGCCTTAGCCTGGGAGGTAGGGAGTGTTGCTGTTCTACAAGATCCTCCTGCTTTTTGGCCCAAAGGCCAGCCAGGTAGATGTAGAGAAAACAAGCTGCTGTTTGCCACAGTGAAACTGAAAGCAATGTAGCTGCTGGGGGCCCATAACATTCATCAAGCCCCATCTACAGTACCATTCTGCTCACTCACCAGTACTGGGGTCTGAAGTAGGGAGAAGCTCTAGTGAAATGAGAGCCTCACCAGAGAGGATGAAAGGTGAGCAGTCTTAAACTGGAAGGTTTTAGAGCTTAAAACAATGATTTTCAATTTTTGGCCAATAATGGAATGAATCACTTGGGAAGATTTTTAACTAGAGGTTCCATTCCCAGCGACTCTGATTTAAATTTTCTGGGAAGGGGCTTGGGCATTGGAATTATTAAAAGGTCCCCTAGTGCTTCTAATGTCCAGCCAAGGTTGGGAACAAATGCCTCAAAGGCCCTAATCTTTGATGCCACAGCAGGCATGTCTGATAGCTGACTGTCCATTCCTGGCTGGCCATCCAGCTGTATTAAGTCACTAACAGCTTTTGGCTGGGTCAAAGAGGACTCAATGGAAGCAACGACAGAGAGGGAGAGTAGAGACAAAACACATCTGTAAAGAGCCTGCTACTAGAGGGGGACGGGGGTGGGGAGGAGGGAGTCAAGGGGGGCATAGGGAGTGTGGATATAACTAGAGATGTGATTTCATAAGGTGCCTCAGTACCCAGTGCTTGGCCTAGCACCCCAAAAGGTCCTGACAGCCACAATAAGGAAAATTAAACCCTCGGGCAGCCTGAGAGGAAGGCAGTCATCTCTCCTCCAGTGACACTGTGAGAACCTTGGGAGAGTGGGAAGATAGAGTCCATGTCAGGCAACTGTACCACTTACATAAGAGATACGTGAGAGGTGAGGGATTGTGGCCAGGGCTGCTGCATTTCTGTGTGATGAGATGGGGTAAAGCCCTAGAAATACAGGAAGCAGACTCTCACCTCCACAGCCCCTGCCTTTAACTCCGGGTCCAGCTCCTTTGGCTTCTGTTTGGTGCAAGCACGTGGATGGAGCACAGCTTGTGTGGGGGAGCTCCTTGCCAACACAGGGGCGGTGCTGAATCGCAAAGCACAGCGGTGGTTCTCACACACAAACCCCCTGTCAACCATGTACAGATCCAGAGAGGAACATGTTGAGCCTCACTGGGGCCACTACAGAGCTTGACTTAGAAGGTCTCATACAAGCTGGAAGCCCAAAGGAACTCAAATAGCAATTTGGGGAGAAACTCAGATTTATTCTAAGAATCCACACAAGCTAGATAGAGGGAAACTTGAGACTGAGTTTGTGAGTATCAGGAACCACTGGGCTTCCCAGCTATTCAGGTTCAGGAACTCTGTGTGGGGCAGAGGGGTTAGGGAGAGTCCTCCAGCAGGGGACCCTACGGATAACCTGGCCTGGGGCCTGTGCATTGAGTTAGGCCAGGCTGGTGCTGTGGCCCTCAAGCCCTTCCCTTTGCCCCTGGGGACACCTGACTTCAGGGAAACTAGAGCACCCGGACAAAGGGCAGAGAGAGGAAGCTTGCCCTGTGGGACCCAGGCATCTATCTTCACCAGCAGTGCCAGGCTAAGGGTGTACTTGCTAGGCCCTCGCTCCTGCTGCACGCCTGGAGAAGGAAACTGGCCTGGGACTGAGAGCCCTTAAACCCCTCTAAGGACAGGCTCTGTGCCCAAATGCCAGGGAGACAGGAGCAACCCGAAGAGTGCTCAGCCTGTCTGGATTCCACTCACTACGCTACCCAAACCTGGCAGCAGGACCGAAGTCCCGGTCCTATGCAGGCTCCTAAACTCCTTCCCGAGGAATCTTGGGGTTTGTCACTGGGAGGAGCTGAAGTCAGCTGGTTTAAGTCCAGAACTCTGAAAGAAGCACCTCAATCTTCCCAGACCCAAATGCTTCTCCTCAATTCACAGAAAAACTCATAAACACTGACACCCTCCTTCTCAGGGCAGGGAGTCTGGAGTACATCAAAGCTTGATGCCCTCTCCGTTAAACTTCCAAATGGCAGGAGCAGGAGCGAAGAAATGACCAAAATGTGTGGAAGATATAAAACCTTTAGGGAGAAGGGAACTTGATGTTGAGTTTCACTGCTTCTAAAGACTTCACCACCCCAGTAAAAGGATTTATTCAGATCCAGGGTTCTCTGCAAGCATTACAGGAAGGCCTGCATTTAAAAAAGAACTCCTTTTCTTGGATAGTTTCACAAGTCTTCTTCCTACTGCAAATTCCCAACCAATTCCTCAGAAATTTATAATTCCTGAGGCTCTGCATTGACACAGAGATGTTTGAGATCCATCTTTATAATTTGCCACTCCCGACATGTCCTTCTGCAGATGAGAAAACCTACAGATTAGTCAGTTATAGAGGCTTAGCAGCAATTTTTTGTGCAGAGATCCTTTTTTCATGATGCTCCTCCACCTTAACAAAAACCCAGCCTCTGAAATAAACAGAGGTCTTGCTCACAGCAGAAGCTGACCTGCCTTCCTTAAAACAGCTCTCCATCCCAAATCTCTCCAATTGGACTGGCCAGAGCCTTCAGCTGGGTCAGAGGCACTGAAGCATTCAGAAAGACCCAGCTCTAGACCAGCACCAATCTTGTGGTAAGCCACGTCCAGCTCCAGAGCACTATGCACTACATGGGGAGTGAGGTGGGGAGGGGCATTCTAACAGGCCCAGGCAGCAGGGATATTTGGGAGAGTGGTCTCTATAAGTGTTCTTGGCACCCTCTCTCAGAAACGGTCACATCTCAACTCTTAAGACCACAGGCTTTGCTCACACCGGTGTTCCCAGTGCTGCTATCCATTATCAAGTCCTCTGAACAGAGGCACTTCTGCAAGTCAATCACAAAGGGCCAAGAAACAGAAACACCCGGAAGCAACCACAGCCTCACTGAGAAAGACTCAGAGATTGAGAGTCAACTTTCCTTACACTCATCCAGCCAGTTAATGGACTAATATGTATAGTTGGCCCTTCTTATTCATTGGTTCCATATCTGTGGAGTCAACTACCATTGAAAATATTTGAAAAATACGTTGTGTTGCTGCTAACATGTACTATGTAGTTAGGACTACAATGGTTGCGTCTGTATTGAAGATGTACAGACTTTTTTTCTAGTCAGTATCTCCTAAAACAATATAGTGTATCAACTACTTATACAGCATTTACATTTTATTAGGTACTATAAGTAACCTAGGGTATACAGGACATGCACAGATTATACGCAACCACTATGCCATTTTATATAAAGGACTTGAGCATCCGCAGATTTTGTTATCTAAGGAGTCTTGAAACCAATCCTCCACAGATACCAAGGGACGACTATACTGAGCAACTCTGCTGTGTTGGGCACTACTGGTCAGGCTAAAGGAGACACGGTGGCCCAAAACAGCACCCTGCCTTACTACAGCATTCCACAGACATTTACCTCAGGCGAGTCGCTCCAAACCCACCAAGAGATGCTGTGCTTCCTGATCTAGGTGCTAGCTACAAAGGTTTGCTCAGTGTGTGAAAATTCATCAAGCTGTACTTTGCAATGTTTACACTTTTCTGCATGCATGGTTTACTTCAATAAAAGGTTTTTTTAAAAGCTTCCTTTTGGATGGGAGATGTTCTGTATGGGGCAGGAATCATCATTTTAAAGATCAAAAAACTAAAGTGTTTTAAAAAGGCCTTGCCCAGGTCACAGAGCATTTCCCCTTCTGTGAGGTTGCATGGTTTCCAGAGGAAAAGACCTTGGCTTTAAGGCATCTATCTCCTCCGTACAGGACTTCAAATAGTCAGAAACAGCCTCTCTCATGCCAGAACCTCCAACAGAACCACCAAGTAAGCAACCCACCCCCGTCTTCCTCAATGAATGTGACTTGGAGGCAATGTGCCAGCCAGTCCTGGAGGTATAGGCTTTCTTGTCTCAATAAGGACCTCTACCTTCTGCCCTGGTTCTCAGAGGGCCAGAGCAGTCCTGCCCCAGTAAAAGCAGCACTGGGGCAGGGAGCTCCCATGCAATTTCAAAAGTAACCCTGCCTACCTATATCTGCAACAGACAGCAACAGGCAACCCTTAGCTCAGAAGATGGCTGGCTAGGAAATGGAGCAGAGGCCACTGGGGAGCTGGCCTGGAGTCTGCAGCTGAAATGTCTTGAAAATATCACCCTACTCCCATCTCAGCCATCTCCTGACATGAGGGCAGTTAAACTCATACTGCTGGACAGAATGCAGTACTCCTTGACACTGGGAAGAAAACTATGCCCATCTCAGGTTACACAGAATAAGATTACTGTCTAACTGAAGATAAACAGCTAAAGTCTATTTCTAGGCTTTTGTGTAAAGCTTATATAACTCTAAAGTGGGGAAACCATGATATAAGAGGAAATACAGGAGAGAACACCAACACACACAGTGGAAATCTGGGGCTGTTCCACAGATGTACTTGAAAGTAACAAGGTCCCTCTCAACTGCATATTCCAACCACTCCCCAAACCAGTCAGAACCTCAACAGAGCAAGCTTCTCTCGAGACATAAGACTTTACAAAGTGCCCCACAGCGGGGCCCTAGAGTGTCTCAGGACAGAGAATGGGGGCTTAAGAACAGAGCTGATGGCCTATGATGCTGGGCCTCAAGTTCTTTTTTTGAGAGAAAGACTGAAGGCGAGACTGGATAAGCCAACATTCAGAATGGAGGGGGCAGCTCCTTGAAGCAAGCTCACTGGCCCAGCATCACTGAGCCCTCATGGGTGACCATGAGAGAGGCTCAGAGAAGACAAAGCTGAAAGAAAACAATCGGGTCCCTGTCTCTCTCTGTGATGAAGAACAGGTAATATGCCAGCAGCAGAGAGGAAGATGATGGGGACAAAGGAAGAATGGAGAAACAGTTCTGCCTTATAGTGACTTCCCAGCCAGATCTTACTACAGCCTTGGACTATTTGTTTAACAGGAAGGGAGGATGAAAGACACAGCTAACAGCAGGCAGAGAACAATCTTCATGGTATATCTCCTCTACCAGGACACAGAAGTAATTCTCTATTAGATAAGGAAAAATAAAGTCTGGCAGTTCATTACCAACTAGTTCATACAGCCAAAGGCACATAAACAACAACAAAACCTATGAACATGTGGCCCAAACAGGATCATGCCTGGCATATCTCACTATGCACATTCAAGAAAAACGACTAACATGCCAGGAAACACCAGGTATTGCGTTTGCCCATTCTTCAAATGGAGGTAGCCTAGCAGTGTAACCTTGGGAAACCTACTTAAGCTCTCTTGGACCTCAGTTTCTCTCATCTATAAAATGGAGGTGCCTATGTCATAAAGGCTGTTACAAGGATTAAAATTAATGTTTATAGAGCACATAATAGCATCTGGCACACAATAAGTGCCATAAGACTATAAGGCAAATAAATAAAATAAACATTCTCTATTATCATAGTGGTTTTACTCATGAAAAACACATTCAGAGAGGTTAAAAAATCTGCCTGGCCATCAAAGAAATGCAAATCTAAATCACAAGATACCACTTCAAACCCACTTTTACATGAGTATAATGTAAAAGACAGACAGTGACAAGTTTTGGAAAGGATGTGGAGAAATTATAACCATACATTGCTGGAGGAAATGCAAAATGGTGTAGCCACTTTGGAAGACAGTTTGGCAGTGCCTCAAAATGTTAAACAGAGTTACCATATGATTCATCAATTCCACTCTCAGATATATATCCAAGAGAATTGCAAACACAAATGTCCTCATAAAACGTACAAAGAGTTCACAGCAGCACTATTCATAATGGCCAAAAAGTAGAAACAACTCAGATGTCCACCAACAGGAGAATGGATAAACAAAATGTGATATATCCATTCGACAGAATACTATTCAGCCTTATAAAGGAATGAAATTCTGATACATGCTACAACATGGGTGAACCTTGAAAACATTGTGTTTAGTGAAAAAAGTCAGACACAAAAGGCCACATATTACAAGATTTCATTTATATGAAATGTCCAAAATAGGCAAATCCACAGAGCAGAAAGTTGCCTTAGGCTAGAGGGCACTGAATGAAAATGGGGAGTGGTTATTAAAGAGGATGGGGGATTCCTACAATAACTTAAATGAAGAATACCTCAGGAGA
>NW_024352783.1:10158182-10287941 GCF_902729225.1 Pteropus medius
GTTCATTGCAGCATTATGTACAATAATAGCCAAGAAATGGAGGCAACGTGGGTGTCCATCAATGGATGAATGGACATAGAAGAGGTGGTACATATACACAATGGAATATTACTCAGTCATAAAGAAAAGAATGAAATTTTGCTATCTGCAAAAAAGATGGTATCGTGCTGAGTGAAGTAAGTCAGACAGAGAAAGACAAATGCCGTATGATTTCACTTATATGTGGAATATAAACACCAAAATAAACGAACAAACAAAACATAAACAAACTCAAAGATACAAAGAACAAACTAATGGTTGCCAGATTGGGGAGTGGGTGAAAAAGGGGAAGGAATTAAGAAGCACAAATTGGTAGTTACAAAATAGTTATGTGGATGAAAAGTATAGCATAAGGAAAATAATCAATAATATGTAATAACTATGTATGATGTCAGATGGGTACCAGATTTATTAGTGTGATCACTTTGTAAATTATATAAATGTCTAATCACTGTGTTGTACACCTGAAACTAATATTGTATGCCAACTGTAATTGAAAAATAAAAACATATATATTAAAGGGTATGGAGTTTCTCTTTGGAGTGATGAAAATGTTCTAAAATTGACTGTGGTGATGGTTGCATAACTGTCAATACACTATAAACCACTGACTTGTTTGCTTTAAATGGGTGCCTTGTATAGTATATAAATTATATCTCAATAAAACTGTTACCAAAAGAAATTTTTTTACTTGAAGTTATACAATTATAGCAAGTTGCTAAGCCAGGTTTAGAGGTGAAATTCTCTGCTTACTTCATGGCCCTTGGCCGCCCCTCTGTGGCCTTTCACAGGCCTCATTCCTGGGTGTATTGTCCACACTTTCACAGGCCTTCACTTCTCCGATATCTCCATGTATCAGAACTTATAAGAATGCATGCAGCCAATGCCAAAGAGAAAGTAAAAAAAATGCTATGTTTGCCATGGGGAGATTTTATATTAACAACCAACAACCAAACCTACCATCCTGACCTCAACTAATCTGTCTATAACTTTATTACTTAAAGCTCATGGAGGCTTCAGCAGAACCACTCTCCACACATGAGACCTTGTACCAGGTCCTCTCCATACAAGTACAACCAGGCTCTCTAGAAGGGAAGATGTAACACACACACTTACTCACACCCCAATGGGCTAAACAAGGAATGCCTAGGATTTGGATGGCAGGGGCCAGAAGGAGTCTCCACCTCCTCCCTCCCTCACATAGACTGTGTGATCTCAAGGGTCCCCTATTCGCTCTGTGGATGTGAAAGCTCCTGCCTCTCCTTCTGAGGACCATTCCTTCTCCCATGCATGCCTCTCTGACCTCACCTACTCCAGGGAGCCCCACTGGCTATCTCCAGCTCTCCCCCCACCCCTACCTGGCACCTGTGAGTTGGCTGCAGCATTTCCCTCTAAATGTGTCTATGTGCCTGCCCCGCCCACCCCCAGCAAGGCCTTGAGCTCCCTGAGGTTGGAAAGAAGGGCCCCTACAATTTCTTAGCTCAACAGCAGAAACAAAATAGATGCTTAGAGATCACTGAATAAAAGAACAAATGAGCAAACAGCAGAGTAGCTCCTTTCCAACAGAAAAGTTAAGGCCCTGAGTGCCCAGCTCATGGGTCTATTATGGAGTGTGGATCAAGGCAGTTGTCAAAAAACAAGGCACCTAATGGAATAAACAGGGGGCGTCACTTTCCAGAAAATGCTCCTTAGTACAGAGGCCGAGAGCTAAGATACCCAGGTCAGAGTGTTAGGTCCACCACCTCACAGGATTCAGCAGGCATGTTTTAAGCTTCTAGAACACCATGGCACAAAAAGTAGCAGGTCCTTGCCAATATGATGGAACACGTATCCCAGCACTCCGGAGAGAGGACACTACACCCAGATGTTTTTTCAAATTCACTGCTCACAAAAACCAAACAAAGTGGGCACGAATCCTACGTCAGACCTGCTAAAAAGCTGGGGACTGAGCAAATTAGAAAGCCCTGGTCTTACTCAAAACCCCTGGCCCACACAGCAACGGCTGTCCAACAAGCAATTGGGATAGGCTGAATCTTCGGAGGCGTCCAGAGAGAACCCTGTCCTATCTTGCTGCCACCAAAGTCTTACTTGCCCTCTAACAACCCTCTTAGGCCTACACATCAGGACATATGTGTTACCTACCTCCAATCTGAAGCTAATTGACTTAACTTTAGTCTCAGGATTTCTGTAATTGAGCCAAGAAACTGAGGGAATTTATTGGATGACCTCAATTATCTCTGAAATGTTGGCCCACAATTCCAGATGGTGTTAGGGGGTCAATGAGACCCCTCACTCAAGTTGTGAATATATGCTACATACTATTAAAGCTGCTAGAGTCATAAAAAGTTCCTTTCTTTGGAAGAAAAGCTAAATGATGACTGTTTCCAAGAAAACACCCTGCCTCATGTCCTATGAGATGTCCTGTTGCTAAAAAGAAACAAAGAAGCCTTACTCAAAGATTTGATTCTTTCAGCTTAAAATGAAATGAGGGCCTCAGAACTCAGAGAAATGGTGTGCAAAGGGCCACCGTCTGAGACAGGATGTAAGGAGAGCATATTTGAAATCAATCTGTTTTCCTGAAGAGAATTATGCTTCCATCCTTTTCAATACTCATTTCACTCCCGTGACGTCCTGGTACAGCAGATAAGAGAGCAAGGCGTTCCTTTACCAATAGGGATCATATCAGGAAGGAACTAGCATCAATGCTGACAGCCCACTGGAAATTACTTCCACAGCAGGGAAGTAAACCCTGTAGAAAGGGCAGGGTTTCAACAGTGAGAGCCTTTGTCTCCAGCAAAAACAGATTTGTTTTGGTCAGGGCATGAATATCAACTCTTTCCATGTAAAAAGAGAAGGCCAGACAGATGGAGTACAAGGTGAGTTGGTTAAGCTCCACGAAGGCCTCCAATCAGGTAGCTTACTAAAAATAGATGCCATTGCTTCCAAAACAGCCAGGGCAACTGGATACAGATGCTGCTGCTGTTGCCCTGTGGACATCCAAACACACGTTACAGACACATGCTGCTTAAAGTGTGTAAATCCCACAAATGGTATCAACTCTAGGGGCCCATGCTAGATAGAGTGGTTACGAAAGGCATAAATAAATTAGGTCAAGCCACAGAAAAACATGGAGTTTAGTGGGGTAAGGGCAGGAAGAAGAATCCCATCCAACTGCTTTTACAGAGGTAATCCTAGAACGAAGGGCACAGAATGTCCACCTCTGTGCTGCCAGCAGGCCCACATCCTAGAGAAGCTTCTCACAAAGACCTTGGTGTACCACCGGGTTGGTACACCCCAACCCAACTCGAATGCAGAAGACAGGGAAAATGGGTGTGTCACTAGCCAAAGATGCCACCTCAGCCATAAAGCATGCTGGACACTCAACCCAGTTGTGTCATTGACTCCTCAAGACCCAGAGGTGGTGGCTGTCATCAGTGCACAGATGAGGAGTGAGTGACTCAAAGAACCACTCACAACCTCTCATGAGCCCTTTCTCTTCACCACAGAGCTGATATGTGAGGTCTCAACCCTGGGCTTATCACTGGCTCCATCATAAACACCTAGAAATTAAGCAAAGACAGGTAGTCCCTTCTGGAGGCCCAGGTATCTTGGCAGCCAGGCAGTGAGAAGCATCAGATTTATTTCTTTGGGGTCCCCTATAATGTCTGGCACAGAACAAAATACAAAGCAGGTCCTCGTGAAGGCCAAAGGACAGAGGGGCCCCTGGTGAACTCAGCAGAGCTAATGCACATCCACTATCCTACCCTGAGGCCTGGCCTCAACTAATGGGCCACCTTGAACAGCAACAGCCCTTATGAATAGGGAGAAGAAACCTAGAAATATCTCTCAGATGATTATCTCCAACCAGAAGTTCCCTCTTTTGCAGCCCTCATCTCTCTAGGGCTGCCACTCGAATCACAGGTAAGCCAAGCTTCGTTCAGGCCAGGCTCCCAACCTGCTGGGAGTAAGCAGGGGGAGACAGTCCAGGCACAGCTGTGGGGAGCTTGTGGCATATATATATATATATATATATACACACACACACACACACACACACACACACACACACACACACACACACATATACACATATATATATATATGTGTATATATATATATATATAGGCTATATATATATATATATATATATGTATATAAATGTGTGTGTATATATATATATATATATGTTTAAAAAACACACACGTATATATTTGGTATAATAGTACCAAAACGTCACGGTCTACTTGTTAACCAGTAGGCAGGCATTCCTGGACCTGAGAGGAAGGGTCTACCTTCAGGACGAAGTATGCCTTTGCAGCTTGGAGGGCCAAGATGAACAGAGCAGGAGGTGGCCAGAAGATTCCCTCCCCTCTCCCTAGTGCCTCAGATGAATTCTCCAACAAAACGGGGGTGGCAGAGAAGACAGAAAATATAACTTCCCTGAGTTCTCATTTAATATCCACTATCATCCTAAAAAGCTGTTAGTTTTCTCCCCATTCCACAGATGAGAAAATTTAGGTTTGGTAAGGTTACAAAAAGTATTCAAGGTCAGCTAGCAGATGGTGGAGTTGGAATCAAACTCACACATGTCAATCTGTGTATTTTCTATAGACTGCTTGAGGACAGACTTATTTCAGTTAGTTTCATTTTGACTGGCTCCACAGAGGGGAAAAGCTCAGCCTGAAACAACCTGTGCACCTGGACTGCCTGAGCATCTGTACTGTCAGTTTGTGTATGCTGGTTCCAACTCCGGCCAGACTAACCTGAGACCTTCAGGAGCGGCAGCAAAGCACCCTGGAAAATCTAGATCTCAAGTGGGAATCTCTTTGGGATGGTGAGTTATAAGTTTTCAGGGTAACTTGTCACTACCCCACACCTGTGTCCATCTATGCAACCCTGTGCCCAGGACAGCTGCTGTGCAGAGGTAGAGCTTTGCCAGAGTCACCAAAGGGCCTTTGTTATGAACTGCATCTCCCCAAAATTCATGTTGAAACTCTACCCCCAAATGGGATGGTATTAGAAGTGGGACCTTTGGGAAGCTGATTAAGGTTTGATGAGGTCAAGAGGGTGGAGCCCATATGAATGAGATTAGTGCCCTTCTAGGAGTCATGAGGGAGCTTGCATCCTCTCTCTGCTCTCTGCTATCCATGTGAAGACATTAGTCGGCAATCTGCAACCTGCAAAAGGGCCCTCACCAGAACTTGACCATGCTACACCCTTATCCGGGACTTCCAGTCTCCAGAACTGTGAGAAATAAATAGCTATTGTTTATAAGCCACTCAGTCTATGGTACTTATTATAGCAGCCTAAAATGGACTAGGACAGCTTCTAAGAGTCAGCCTCTGACCCCAGCACTACCCAAAGAAGAGACAATGTCCCTCCAGAAGGACAGGCCACTCAGGCACGCCTTTTGCTTACTGCCTATGTGAAAGGCTGATGTCAGAGATGTGATGCTTGGAAGGATTTCTCCTTTGAGAATAACTCTGAACAAGTAAACTAAAAAGAGCCTGTCATCATTTAAACTCCAAAATGTTCACATCAGAGGATTTCTCTGGATAGTAGGCTTATCTTTTCATCTTTATGCTTTCCTGATTTTATAAAATATTTACAATAAATGTTAATTTTATAATTGGGAAAAACGTTGTAAATAGTTTTTATGGCATTTGCTCTCTTGCATACTAGTGCTCCATGTGGTTTCAAGATCTGATCCAATATTTATGTGTTTTTAACTGTCTACATTTTAGCTACAGATTTGTATCACTTTAAGAAATCTGAATAGGAAAATTCAGTTACAAGAAAAGCAAATAAAAAGATGGATTTTCACATTAGGATATGGTACCATCAATGAACTCAGATGTGACTCAGTTACACTGGAAGGTCTCTGCTGGAACCAGTGAGGAAGTAGTATAGGATGGCTCATTCCTTCTGTGACTAGGCAAGAGCTTGGAAAGAAGGAGTCTGGAGAGGAAGAGGGAGGAGAGACTAAGAAGCAAATGGCTTTCAGCTGGCTCCCTATTTGCAAGGTTTGTGCCTTTGACATGGCTATTTTTGGGTTTCTGAGTGTGCATGTGTGTGTGTGGCGGGGGGGGGGATTCTTCCCACAGCCACCCTGCTTGGCAGCCTTGCCTTAGCTCCCTCCTCCCTGCCCCTCCTTCCCCACAGCCTCCCAGACGAAGAAAGCAGATCCTAGAGTATTCCTCTCCCTCCGACCATCCCCTTTACCCCACCCCCATGCTCTTAGTGTATCTGTAGGCCTCATCCACTTGCTTGTCTCTTTATACAGAGCTGGGAAAATGTTGAAATAAATAAGGCCTCAATTAGGCAGGCATCCAAGGACTGGGGGTGGGGCAGGGCAGGGGTCTAAGGCTCTGTCCCAATCCAGGAATGCCTGAGAAAGCTCAGGGAGCCTCAGGCAGCAGCTCAGAAATTGGAGGATTCCCACAGACTCCTTTTCGGTCTGTGCTGAACAGGCACCACCAAGGGCCTGGGAGCCCGGCTTCATTCCCACACTAAGACTCACTACAGGCTGCCTGCCTGCTGCAGAAAGGCCTGGTCTTCCTCCAACACCTCACACACAGAAGGCAATGAGTGGTCCTTGCTCTTGTCCCCCTCTTTCTTCCTCCTTATCCCCTTCCCTCAATTGTGGACCTGGACCCAAGCACAGTTGCAGCTCTCCGATGGAACAAAGGCAGTTTCTCCCTTTTAACTGTAGAAACTCAGCATTTCTTATTTATCTCATTCTGAGCCTGAAGAGAGCAGTGAGAGGGAGATCTTATTCCTTCTCTCATGTTAAGGGGTGGTGAGAGAAGCAGATTTTGTAGGGAGGAGACTGGGCAGGAAGAGATTTACAGATATTTTTAGAAACATGAGAATTAAGTGAGTAGGGACCTTCTGGGGCCTGAAATGACTTTGTTTCAATCCCAATTCTGAAAGGCCAAATGGGTGGTTCAGAGTGTAAGGGGCCTGGAGTGTGGCAGGGGCAAGATAAGACTAGAGAGGAAAGGAGAAAGAATCTGAGAGCAGAGATCACTGCAGGCACTTCACTGTCTTTTCTGTCTGGTCAGTTTCCACATTTATAAAAGCTGGGGAAATATCACAACTTCACAGCAATGTTGGGTGGCACCAAGTAAGACCAAGACCATGGGTGTAGCCACTTGCAAGGTCAGTCCTAAGCTTCCTGCTCTCAGCCCTCCCAACTCTCAACAAGTGCAGGATGTAACAAGGGGCCAGGCTGAGGTGCCAGTCACCCCAGCTCCCTTTGCTGCTGATTCTGGTTAACAGTGAAAGAATCAAACATGACCTAAAATAAAAATTTTCAATTATCTTCAGGCTTCCAATGAGTCAGGCTACCTCAGTTCTTTAAGACCACAAAAATGGTCTTAAGTGTCTGTGGGGTACCTCACTCAAGAAGCATCTTTCCACAACCTCCAAAACAGCTACACAAATCAGGTTGTAGGACTTGGAGAAAAGAAAAATGGAGAAGAGAGTAAGCTACCCCGGATGCCCTTCTACTGCTGATTATGGAGTGCAGTGTTTCCGGAACACAATCTGGCAATAACAATCAACTGCCTCAAAAATGTACACACTTTAGACCCAGTGACTCTACTTCTTGGAATGTTTGCTGAAGCACTGTGAAAAAAGAAAAAACTTGAAAACAACTTGAATGTCTATCCGTATGGAATAGAGTAAATGAATCAAATACAGTCACTTGATGGAAGAGTATATAGCTCTTAAAGACTGTGCTTCAAAGAGTGACATGGGAACTGCTGGATAGAACATTTCTATTAAAAATAACGGATTTTTAAAATTCTTAATGTTAGGCCTCATATGTGTATACAACACCCTAAGGGGACATATAAACAATAATATTAACACATTTTTATCTCTGGGTGATAAACCAGCAACTTTGTTTTCTGCATGCTCTTTTTTTTTTTTACCACGAACATATTTTATCTCTGGCAGTAGGGGTGAAAAATCACTGTTTCTTTAGCTCCATCTTCTACCACCATCTCAGTGCTTTTAATAGATTCCACCTTCAGCATCAGACACTCCCTCTACCTAAAAGCTCCTCCCTCTCCATCTCTAGATTATTCCTAATTTGTTCCTCCTCAGGGAGCTCCAGAGCTCTTACCAGCCTGGCTCCTGTGGCTGGCAGGGTGTGTGTGTGTCTCTCTGTCTCTGCCTTTCTCTCTTAGCACTTATGCGTCCTATGGTGGCTGACCCCTACATTTTCTTGACTATAAACTATTAAATCCTGGAGGGCAAGGACCCTTTTTCATCTTTATTTTTTCCAACTCCCAGGCTGTCCATAGCACATAGCAAGCAAGCAACAAGTGAATGAATTCAACCTCTCATGGTTTTCAAAGGTCCCCAAGAGAGAGTCATCGAGAAAACATTTAGTGTGGGAAGAAGAAAAATATGACAGTGCTATGTGGCCCTGGGATAAAATAAGCTTGAGCTACAGATCTCCCTGATGGTATTTCTCAAGGCAGCCAGAGTATTAGTTACAGAACCTGCCTGGTTCATGACAACAAGGGTCTTATTGTTAGTATAAGTAGGTGAATGGGCCTGATCAGTAAAGGGCCTTATTCACCAGAGCAGATTAGATAAACTGTCTCTCTTTAACTTTTTTGGAACTGCAGTCATTATTAACCCTTGGGTTCCAACTGGAAGGATCTATAATTTCAACTATTTGTAAAAGAATCTCTTCCTCATAAAAGGTACTGAAACAAATTATGGACAGTACATTTAATTCAGGAAGTAAAAATACATACATCCTCTGGCAGGTACACATGCATTCTCTCACAAACACACATGCATAATCTACCACCACTGCAAAGTATACACAAATTGCTATACAGACCCAGAAGAACATGACTCACTCACACAGGACAAAACAAGGACAGAGAACAGAAGGGGAACGACAGCATAGAAACAGAGGGGTGAGGAAACAGAAGGCAGGAAGGACTTGCCCGCAATTGAAAACAGGCACATGCCCTCAGTGTGCAGACTAATTCCTAAAATGCATAAGGGGAACCTCCAGTTAAACATCGCCAAATCCATAGCAGCATGTTCAAGTTCCTGCTAAAACTCTAATAAAAAGGAATTTTTAAAAATATGAATTCTCAAGATTGAAAAAACTAGAGAGGAGAAAGCAGCAGATGTGGAAATATTAATTGAAATTTGGAACGTAGGATGTGGCTACATACATAGAAAGTGACTAGGTAGAACAGAGGAAGCTTCCAGAGGAAAAGCAGCCAGACACTTTCCCGGAACACCAGAAAGCTCAGCATCTAGAGGCCCTAGGCATCTCTGATTAAGTGAAGCTGAGCAGAAGAACTGGTAAGCTCCTGCACAAAGAGCAGTAAGACCCCAGGGGCCTGGCTCCCGCAAACAGCAACCAGAGGGGTGGGTCTCTGGAAAGGCTTAGGACTAGGGGGCAGCAGACACTGCTATGGGGAGGGAGGGTAGAAAGTTCCAAGAAAGTCTGCATCCTGAAAGTTGAGGTTCCCCTAACTCTAAGTCCATAGATCTCTCTAGAAAGGATGAGAGAGGATTTGTATCTGGGGATGGCTGAGGGTCCCCTCAAAGTCACCAGTTCCCTGTCTGACTGTCCTTTAAAGGCGAAGCCAACCAGTCAATACGCCCATATACATCCTACACATGTAGCCTCATTCTTACATACAAGCTCTTAGCCAAGGGTCACCACTCAACAAATATTCAAAATAACTGAAATTAAAAGAGAAAGTATTACCTCCATGAAACAAGAATAAGATGTTATAAAAAGGGGCATACAGAAAATAAAAAATAAGCTCTAAGAAGCTAAAAATAGGATTACTGACATAAGAATTAGAATAAATATATGAAAATATGATAGCTGGAATAAGAAACAGAGGGTTTAAAACAAGGTTAATGAGATCTCAGGCATGACAAAGCAATGCACGAAGACAAAAAATTAGAGACTGTCTCCAAAAGAACTGACAGCCAAATAATAGGAGTTCTAGGAAAATTAAGCAAAGGAAATTATCAGAGGAAAATAATACAAGAAAACTTTCTGGACCAGATGGATAAAACTTGCCACACTGAAAGGTACACAGGCTTCTAGCATAATGAAAGAAAGTAGCTCGATGGCAAGGTATACCTTCATGAAATTTTAGAACTCAAGGGATAACAAGAAGCTCCTAAAAGTTTTCAGAGAGAAAATTCCATTTGTTTATAAAGGATTAAAAATTAAATGAACTTCTTAACAGCAGGTTAGAAGTTAAGACAAAGAAGAATGCCTTCAAAATTCCAAGGGAAAATTATTTCCAATCTAATATTCTATAACCAGTCCAGCTACCAATCAAGACTGTAGGTAGGAAATGCATTTTCAGACATGCAAGGTCTCAAAACTTTTTCTTCCCATGTGCCTTTGTGATAGGGCTTCGCCCTTTAGAATAAACCCCTCCTCCCCACAAAAAAGAGATCAATCTAAGACACACAGGAGGAGGAGGAAGGGAATTCCCAGGGTGATGGAAGGCAAATCCTAGTTCAAGAGCAGCAGGCCTAGAGAAGAGCCAGTCCAGTTGGAACAAGAGGATAGAAGGCTCCATGAAGGATGTTACCATGAAAAAAAGGAGTCACTGCACTAGGTACCTGCCCACACTAAGAGAAGATTTACAGTTCTGTCAGGAAGTTAAGAGTTCAAGTTAGGTTAGTTAAATAGACAAACAATGAAGGGGGCTAGGAGGAGATTATTACCTGTAAGACAAACCAAATGCAAAAAGAAATATAATCATAGTTTGTACTACATGGCTTGAATGTGCACATTTTCTACATTGTCACAATAATTTAAACACTACTGATTTAACCCTAATATTTAATCTAACTATATTAGCAGGATGGAAGAAGGGTGAGAGAAGATGGGAGAGTATGCATGTGCCTGTGTGTGCTGTGTGTAGCAAAGCCATGAAAGTGTAAGAACTAATTTCTATCTTATATTGTACAATACTCTTTAAAAGCTCAAAAAGTAGCAGTAAAACATGTGGTTTATAAACACAGAAGTACCAGAATTCTCTAGCTACAAGAGCTGGAAATGGCCTCCTCTGAGAACAGGTTCAGGAATAAGGAAGAATGGGACAGTGGACTCTTTTATTATATGCCTCATAATTACATATTTGACTGTAAAATCTGTACAAATATTATTTTGGAAAGAAAAGGCCCCCATAATGCCTTTAAAATTCCCACGAGGCCCTTGTTCGGCCTTCATTTTTGTCAGAGAGCACAGTAAGATCCTAAGGTAAATACTAAACTACAGGAAGAGAAATGGATATATATTATATAACCCACCAAAATACTGCCCAAACTGTCATGCCAATGAGAATATAAAATAACTTGCACAGGTCTGTGAGAGTGACCTCCTGGGCCTTCAGATAAGCAGTTAGCTCTGGATGCTTCTTCTTTTTAAGGTGTGTTTATGTATTATTTTTTTTTCGTTGGGCAAGGTCGTTAGAAATAAAGAACTGTTCCCCTAAGTCAAAGACCTCATATAGGATATTCGCTGGAGGAAAGTTTACATGTTGCCTGAAGAAGTTATGGAAATAACGTTTCTAACGTTGTTACAGTGAACACTTGATTTTGGGGTTTAATATAAAATTAAATCAAATAACTGGATGTGTTCTAAAATTAGGCAGATGCTTTTCTCCCAGACAGGAAAAGGCTAACAATATACAGAAGGAAACAGCATGACCAAAATTGCTACCAGGCTATCAGATGTTCATATATGCTACTAAACCAAATACCAAAAGTTCTATATAGCAGACCTTTTTCCTCTTCACTGCACAGGCCACCCTCATAGCATTCTTTAAAAACACCTGTGACCTCTCAAATGGTTAATGAATGGATGAAAGAATGAACAGAACAGATGCGTGTTTCCACGTCCATTCCTTTCTTCAGATATCTGGGCCTTCTTAATGTCACCTATATGAGGGGCCTATGTAGAAAATAAAGAAAAAATGCTGAGTGCCTCTAAGAGAAAAAACTTTCACTCTTTTCCTGCTTTGGAAAGACAGGACTTGTGTTTATTTCAGCAACAGCAGTGGCCTGGTCCAGTGGGCCAAGGGAAGCCATGTTCTGGCTTCTCGATCTCCCATTCTCTCACTGGCAAGAAAAAAGAGAAGACAAAGAAAGGATTAGAGATGTGCACCTTTCTAAACCCATTGAGGACAGGGCTATTGTTTGTGTCAAATAAATGACAACCAGTGTGTATCTGACACAGACGCACAACAGTTACTCTTTTTCTGACCATTTAATACAAGCTTTCCACACTATTACAACAAGTCTCAGGATACAAAGCAAAGGAAGTTGAGTCTGGCTACATGGACATATATATTTAGTTAAAAATAGTAACTGTAAGTTTGTCACACTTGGCATTGTAACACTGCCTATGTTTGGAGGAGGGAGAAAGAATGCCTTGGATAGTATGTTAGAAATAACTAATGAGATCATATGGGCAATTCAAAATGGGGGGGTGGGCAGGAGGAAGCATGAGCATGTAAGCTTTGACCAAGTAAGGCAGGTGAAGTATTTGGGTTATCTCCTGCTAAGGGAACTCATCTGAAGCTCAGCCTTAGCACCTGGCCTCTTCCAGTGTGGACCACTATAGCATCACTGTTAAATTCCATTTACAATAATACTCTGACGTCACTCTCCCAAATGTCATTGTTTATGTAGAAAACGTGCCCAGGTACACTTGGGCCTGGGCTGACAGTTTTCCTAACCTGTTCACATAGAGCATGAATTGTGATCTCTACTCTATTTTGGAATGGAAGCCCCAAAAAGATAAGAAACCAGATGCATTCTCTTGACACACATGCCGCCACTTTCCTATCCCAAGTCCAGGTCCACCACAAAAGCTTCTCGCATTCCTCCTCCCCATCTTTACACCCTTGGCTTTTCCAAGGGTGAGAACCCCAGCAGCTTCTGCCCTCCTAAGCCAGGTGGGGCAGGGAGGAAGACTATGAACAACGTGGCACAGTGAAGAGGGCCCTGGTACAGGATGAGCTGTCCAGCTTGGTACTGCAACAACTGCTGTATGACTCTGGACAACGTAGTTACAAATCCACCCACAATTACTGAGTGCCTACTACAGACCTGAAGATCTGCTGATACAGAATTGTGTCTGTTTCTCAGAAATTCACAGCTCCTTAAGGAAGGACACTGCCCTGTTCACACAATCCCAACTGCAGGCAGTGAAAGCCACTGCATGAAGGTGGAGATGTGTCTCTTAAATTTATTGGCAGGTGACTGTGGAGACCCCTCCTCTCCTCTAAGTCAGTTTCCTCATCTGTCAAAGATGAGGGCTGGACGAGAGGATGCCTCCAAGGACTCTCCCAACACCACACTACATCTACCATTCCCCTGGTCCTTTCAGATACACCAGGACAGCCTCCTACATCACTGGGACTGGAATACGTGGCAGTGCTGATTGTATCTCCTGAGAATGCACTGGAAATTAGGGCCGGGCACATCCTGCATACCCAGGCATAAGTCAAACCTCACTCCATGCCAGTGGATGCTTCAGACATTAGTTGCCTTAGGGAAATGAGGAAAAGAGGTGGCCTAGCCCTTTAATTATCTCTTGTCATTTCTCTGTGATAGCCAGGTATGCTCTCAACAGGTGTCGGCAATCCAACAGATTTAGCACTAATCACACCTCAAAGGTGTATAGACTTCTGCTATGATTTATCCTGCCATACCAGAGCTTTTAAACATTAACCTGGCTCCAGAATCCTTAAGCCAGTAAGAGTTTATGGGCCCCAGCTAACAGTGTGGGAAGTGAGCTAGAGCAGCTCTGCCCTCCAGGTCTTCGACCCATGGCTCAGTGCAAGAACCCTAGCTCTGCAGGGAAAAAACCTTACTCTTGGGCAAGTTACTGCTCTCCCCACAAGGCCATTTTAAGGATTAGATGCTAACCCAGTGAGAACAGTTAGCACTGTGATTGGTACACGATTTTTTACCTACACATTTATCACAGAGGCAACCTGGTTCCAATCAATGTACATGGCTACTTGAAGGAAGTGAGCCTCAGGCTCCTGCCCCAGTTATAGCTATCACACCCTTAGACAGACAGCCTGTTGCCAACTAATAAGAATCCTCACACACTGCTTTTCGGCTGGGGCCTGGGTACCTCAAAGCACTGTTGGGCCACCATATTCTCGCTGGTTGATGGGGAGACAGGTACAACTCCCACCAGTGGGTTTAGAGGAAGAAAAACAAATCACTCATATTAGACTTTGAAGTGCATCCAGGTAGAAGTATAAACAGAAGCCCAAAAGGAAGGTTACTTGAGGAGAGAAAGAGAGCAGGTGCAGTAGAAGCCGGGCTAGAATTTGGCCTTGGAATTATGTCTTGAAGACTCTTTTCCTCTGCTCCAGGATGACGGTGCTCCCATGTGACTGGAGGTGGGTCACATCCGGGATTGTACAAAGTCCTTCAAAACCTCCATGGCTTTTGGGGAATTTCTGTCCTCCTTCACCTGCACTGGCCCATTCATGTCTTAGTGCCCCATGGGCTTGGTAAGCAACACCACACTCGTTAGAAGTAAACAAAAAATCAGCCTTGACAACAGGACAACAGACTCCTCAAGGACAGCGCAGAGACTCCTTCCCTCATCTTCCTGTGAGCCACTCAATGAAAAGGGCACTGGGTTATGCTATTTGCAGCTCCTGCCACTTTGAAGCACTTGTCTCAACGAGACGACATGAGTCAGAGTAGCTGTCAGAGCTCCATGATGCCAGTATCCACGTTGCATGATTGGGGTTAAAGCACTTCTCCACCATCCTAATCTGCAAAGGGAGCTAGTCCTTTCAGGTTCCTTCCTACACTGACATTCTGTGACTGACACTCTGAAAACACAGTCATAGAAAGAGCCATGTGACATCTGGTGGAACCGTGTGATCAGGTACCTCTGGTGGCCCCATCTTTTTCTTTTCCCTCTACTATATATTGCCTTTCCTGTTTATGGTGCCTATCTCATGCCTAGTAGTGGCAACCAGGAGCACTATTTAACCCTGCTGGAAAGAGAGCTGAGGAAAGAACTACTAGGGAGAGTAATGATGTGAAGAGGAGGCAGCCATGCCCTCTGGTAACACCAAAGTCACAGTTCTCCCAAAGGTGGCCAGCACTTCCCACTGACCTCCCAGCCTGGTCTAAGGCAATGTTACTCCAGCCCTTAGGATCTGGCCCAGCTCATCTCTTCTGTGGAACCTTCCAGGCAGAGTCTGCTAGCCCTACTCTGTTCCCAGAGCACTTTGCATTACCTCCCTCTGATCACATCCTCTGTGCCAGCTGAATAACAGCCCCAAAGACCCCATGTCCCCATCCCCGAGACCTGTGAATGTGACCTTAGTTGACAAAAGGGACTTTGCAGATGTGATTAAGGTAAGGATCTTGAGATGGGGAGATTATCACAGCTTATCTGGGTGGGCCCTAAATGTAATTGCAAGTGTCCTTACAAGAGAGAGGTAGGGGGAGATCTGACACAGAAGAGAATGAGATGCAATGATGGAAGCCAGAAGTTGTGGTGATGTGAAGAAGGGGCCATGAGCCGAAGGATGCAGGCAGTCCCTGGAATCTGAAAAAGGCAAAGACACAGACTCCCCCCTGGAACCTCCAGAAGGAACCAGCCCTGCCAGCATCTTGACTTTAGCCCAATGAAACTGATTTTGAACTCCTGATCTTCACAACTGTAAGAGAACAAATCTGTGTTGTTTTAAGACAAAGTTTGTAGCAATCTGTTATAGCAGCCACAGAAAACTCAGTACCCTACTCCTCAAAATGAAGCCGCCTTGAAGTTCACTTCTGACACACTTCAGGCACTCAATCGATGTTTATGAATAAATGATTCATGAATGTGCATATGCACGTGGGCTGGACCAGACCTTCAGGGTAGGTCAATACATGATATAATGTAAAAGATACCCTCTTCATTGATATACCCTTACTTGCTTACCATTGTTTCTGAGATTCCACCAGTGGAATCATTCCCTGGGTTCAGAGAGCTTTCCCACAATAAAGAACATCCATTTCCTTTCCCCACCAAAGAAAAGATTCTTCTGACAAAGTATTTTGTGAAGTAGAGGGAAGGCAGGAGAGATTAAGACACTAACACATTAAGCTGACTACACATAATTAATACCTTAAGTGGATCGGCTTATCAGACTATTAGTATTGCCCATTTCCCAGGAAAGTCCAAAGCAAAAGACATGGTCAGGCAGGAAGAGCTAAGTGAACTAAGAGTGGGGTCCTGTATAGCGGGGTGGAGTGTGAGGGGCCTGAGAAGGGTGCAGGGATTTTGCAGCCTGCTTCATGTTGCCCACACATGTATGTGTGAGACTATGTGAGCATTGCATGCACACACATGGACACACTGTACTAATCACTTGGCTTTCTTTTTCAAACCAAATGTTTTCTGTTGCTAACTCCCATAAAATGACTCTTTTCAATAGTTCTTTCCCTGCTGCTACTTAATTAGTTTCCTAACTAATTATTCTAAGCAGTTTACTTTCCTAATACCTGAAGTCATTTCTCTCTCTGCAGGGAGGGAGCCCATTATCACAAATGCTCACCCTGTAGGCCACAGTCACAGCTGCCAGAGAGAAGTCCACCCGCAGCTCTGAAGATCTTCAACAAGGGTGCCAATCATAGCCCATCCTTGGCTGCTATCCCAGGGCAGAGCAAGGGCCACAGAAATCCCTCCATCAATTCAAAAGAACTACTGCTCCACCAGCACCATCACCTTCTCCCATCACTAAAAAAAGCTATGCACACTCAAAGGGCTGGACAGATGGCACCCAAGTGGACAACAGGACGTAAAACCATCATCGGCCTCCCTGTTAATTAATCGTGGGTGTCCAGAAGTCTTCCCATTCAGTAGCTGGGTGAGAAAGCGAGAAGAACGTGAGTATTTCATTATGGCTCATGGGCACTGGAACACAGACAGGCAGCTAATTACTATTTTGCTGTCCTTGATTCACCACTTATATAACTGGAAAGAAAGGTAAGCACACTGGCACACTGGACTGTCCTTGTGAGACAAAAGGCACTCATTGGGCAACACGAAGTCACCAAGTCTTCTCAAGGTGTTCTGAAAATCAAAGAAAGTGGATTCTCAGGGGGAGGTCTTCTAAAAATATTTACAACATAGACTCAAGGGCGATGGCAGATCAATTGACTCACCACTTAGCCAGCCAACATGTACTAAGCTTCTCCCACACATGGGCATATTATTCAATATCCTATCTATGCAAATACCAGACCATGTCTTGAAGTGCTCACTGTCCTGTAGAGCAGCGGTCCTCGACCTTTTTGGCATCAAGGACTGGTGCTCCTATGAGAATCTAATGCCTGAAGATCTGAGGGGGAGCTGAGGCAGTGCTGAGGTGGTGATGCTAGCACTGGGAGTGGCTACAAATACATGAAGCTTTGCTTGCTCATCCACAGCTCACCTTATGCTGTGCAGTTGGGTTCCTAACAGGCCATGCCCTGGGCTTGGGAACCCCTGCTGTAGAGGGAGGCCCACATGGAAATAAGTGTCCTGGGGATAAGGGACAGGGGAAGGAGGATCATGTCTGACCTGCGTTGTCTCTTGGTTCTTGAGAATGATTCAGGATTACTGTACAGCCACCTTCCCATCACACCTGGCAGATATTTATGTATTCCCTTCCACCTGACCCTCTTTACCCACTCATTCCTTCTTGTCCTTCTCTAACTTTTTCTTCTCAGGCCACCCATATAAAAGGCCCCAAAACAGGAAGTACAGATGTCCGCACCACCCCAGACTCAGGCCCCTATATGTAAAACAGTCAGCTCTTCCCTCTCCACCTACTCCACTCCTCCAAAGGGCAACCCGCAGGCCTCCAATCAGGACCAGGCAATCAGGAACATGGCTACTCACCCCACACTATTGGCTGAGCCCCCACTGGCCAGTCTGTGACCCCCTGCACTGGGTCTCCTTACCCATAAAATGAAGGTCCAGACTAGGGTCATCTCTAGAAGCCCGTCTGCTCTAACCTCCAGAAGAAGTCTGCTCTGTTCTTCATCCAAAGAGCCCCATGATTAACCACTGGTGGCTTCCAACCCCAGTTGTTGCACATGTGGAAAATGTCACCCAGGCCAGCACAAAGAGTTGTAAATGACAAGAAAAAGCTACCAGAGGCAGAAGGCTGCACCTTCTAATACACACCAGGCTCAAACGTCATAATAAGCCTGTGTCTCCAAGCTCCTCCCCAACTTATATTAAAAAGAGGGGAGGAGAGGGACTTAAAGTTCAGCTCCCAGTTTCCAGAGAACATCTGCACAGAAGGTCCCAAGGAGACACAGAATATGTCCTGTATCTGTGAGGTTTATTCTAGTGGATGAAGTCTCATGCACAGTAGTGAATAAAACTTAAGGAAAAAGGCATGTGGAACTTATAAGCATCACTGTTGACCTTTGACCTCTTGACAACAGAGAAGAGTTCCTAATTGCATCTGGGTTCATCTATGCTATACCTTGTCCACTCACTTTAAAATTTCAAGTTGGCCTAAAGATGCTCTAAGGCAAAGTGGCTGCAGGAAGCCCAGAGGCAGAGCACAGGGGACCCCTCCCAGCACTCATCCCTCATCCTGTAATTCACTCACTACCAGATTACCACACAAACACCTCAAGAACTGCACTAGTACCTTCCAGCCAAGGAAGCCCTTGCATACATAATATATACTTACAGATTATATTTTATCTTCAACATTCTTAAGAGTCATTAAGCAATTAATTGTTACAACATCCCTCCCAAAGAGGTGAAAACTATTTTTAGTTGTTATGATTAAAGAAAGATGGCATAAGGGACTCCGATCTAAGGCCCCTATGTCCAAACACACCAACACATTGGACTCACCTAAGAACCCCTGGCTGATCTACAACACCTGAACACACTCCCAGGCTATGTCAACCCTGACAGCTAGCCCTCTGGGCCCTGGCCCACTGAGTTGCCAGTGGCCCCCTGCCTGCCTCACAGCTAGTCTCTACTTTTCCTTACAAACATGAGCACCTGCATTGGCCTCAGCATTTACCCAAAGATGGCTATTCATACATCGGTCAGCATTGGCAAAGCACTACTTTTGCAAATGTTCAAGGAACAAGTTAATTATTTAGGAAACGTTAGTTAATTAAATGGTCAACACAAGAAGAGGTGTCTTGCCTGTGCAGGCATGTGGATAACTCTGGACGTCTGTCCAGTTAGGGATACTCCTCACTTCAGCTGAAGAGGGAATGGTGTAGGTGGGGCTGAGACTATTCCGCAACTTCAACTAAAGTAGCAATAGATTATATCAGTTTTAAAACTTGTATTAGATTCTGTGCAGCAGTGGTCCCCAAACTTTTTGGCACCAGGGACTGGTACTCCTACAAGACTCTAATGCCTGATGATCTGAGGTGGAGCTGATGTGGTGATGCTAGCTAGTATTTGACTAAACACCAGGAGTAGCCAAAATATATCAAGAATAAAATGAGCAAAGACCCTGAGGTCGAAGCAACCTTAGGGACTCTGTCCTATAGGAAACTGTAAAGTAAACCATAAAGGAGCCAGAAATCCAACCTGTGAGTGCTCATGTCCTCTGAAGAGTGTTCAGACCAAGCTTACAGCTTTACACATGAGCACAGAGTAACTTCACATCCTACGGGATGGACAAATCCATAGCTGCCCGCCCCCCAAAAGCACATACTCAAGAGCTAAAAGGGTTTTCTTTATTATGTTTAGGGATGTGAACTGGGCTAAAGTCCTTGGCAGCACGACCTCTACAAAATCATGCAGCCCTGGTCTCTCCTGACTCTCGAGGACTCTTAAGGCAGAGAAGGGAGAAGACTCACATAGCAAAAGGTAATGCTCAATACCACACAACTGCCATGGAAGCATGGGTACCATCCCACCATGGTTTCTACATGAGAAAAACCCAGGGTCAGTTTGTTTCAGCAGACAGGGTTCAAGAGCATTAGACTCACACAATTTTTTTAAAAAGTCAAAATTATAGTGATAAAAAGAAGAATAGAGTTGCCAGGGGTTGGAGGGAGAGCGGCTAGTGTTTAATGAGGACAGTGTTTCAGTTTTGCAAGATGAAAAGAGTTCTGCAGATGGATGGGGGTGATGGTTGCACAATGATGAGTATGCTTAATGTCATAGACTTGTCCTATTAAAAATAGTTAAAATGGTAAATTTTGTTACTTATATTTTACCATAATTAAACAAAAACAAGAGCTCCAACACTTCCCCTCTGTTCCTCTGGGAAAGCCTTCTAAAGTGACCTTTGGGCTCTAATGATACCAGCACCTTAGCCTTACATCAGTCCCCAAAAGTTCAAGGAGAAGTGGCAGAATATGGTACAATAATGGGCAGATTACCCAGGTAAAAACAAAAGTAGAGGAGAGAGACAGCAGTTTGGGGTTGTAGATTCTTCGCTCTATCCACTCCCGAAAAACCAGAGGCTCAGCCAAATTGCTCCGGCTCCCACTTGTCTGTGAGGCTGCCCTGAGCTCAACTCACCTCAGTTTGCATTTGGGAAATTTCTTTTCCTTTTTTGGGAAATTTGCCTGTCCTCCACACCCACCAGTTACAGGGTATGTGGGTGTATCGAGAAAAAAAATTCCCAAAAAAGGAAAAGTGATTCCCAAAGGTTAGTCCAATTACAGAGCCGCCCAGAAGAAAAAGGCAACAGTCAGTCCCCCGAGGCAGACAAGCAGAAACACTTTTTGAAGCAGCTCTTGAGGCAGGCACTGACCCAGGGACTGAAGCTCCTCACTTCCTCCCTCTTCCTGGGACTCTTGACAACCACGGCAGCTGCCAAGCCCTTCGCAGGCCCAGCAAAGGGGGCCCGGACAACTTCATCCCCTAACTGGTTCTCTAGAGACCTCTGGAGGGCATTTCTCCCTTTTGCTGAGGAACCATTATAAGCTGCACCCCACAACAACTCTCCTAGCTCCTACCTTCTCAAGATGAAAGCAGAAATTCTGCAATAATGCATGTACAAGCTTGGTTAGTTCAACTCAACAGAAGTTTACTAGGTCTGTGCCATCTAAGCTGCCTGCCACACAATACAGAAGGGTAGCAAAAATTATGAAGGGCCCAACCATGGGGGAAAAAAAGTCACAATGTAGTTGGTAAGATACCATTTAAACAAATGAATACAAATAGGAATGTTATATAAAAGCTAAGTAACAATTTGAAAGAGGTGTGACTAAGTGTTAAATAGCCTGGCCATAAAATGTTACAATTTACTACATGCAGTAGATTAGCTATGGAGGGCTGGAGTTAAGTTTGGCAGGAGTGGTAGGATAGGATCAGTGGTGGCTACTAGCTGCTCAAAGCTGCTGTTCTTGGAGACCACCAAGATGGGGCCAGCATACAGGCATGATAGTCTGAGCACAGCACAGGAAGTGGTACCTATATGTTCCCTGGGTAAAAGCCACCCATAAGCAGTTCTGCTAGCCCTGTGGTCACCTGATATGCAGGGATATTCCATAGAAACCCCTCCACACCAGAAACAGACCCACTCTTATTCCCTGCCTGGTACTTACCACACCAGCCAGCAAGCTAACTCTACCCTATCACCTCCCTCACTCCTAGGAAATCTGATGGCTGAGTCCTTCCATACCTTTTAAGAACAGGGGTGATAGCAACTCAAATTTATAATTTTTAAAAATTAAAAAATTTAAGTAAGTTACTGACCCAATCTCACAGGGTTTCTCAGTCTTGTGGGTGGCTGATCTGTGCATCACAGCATGTTTAGCAGCATTCTTGGCCTCCACTCACTAGATGCTGGTAGCAGCCCCCTCCATACCACACAGTTGTGAGAATTAAAAATGACTTCAGATATTGCCTTGGAAGCACAATGGTCCCCAACTGAGGACCACGGCTCTAGGTAGTGAAGGAGAAAACTTCCAGCATGGCTAGAATTCAGTTCACACATGAGCCTGCTTGAAAAGTTTTCCTGCTCCAGGTCACAAGACCCCACTGACCAGGTCAAGGCAGGAGTCTAGGTTTCGGGAAAGTTGACCTCTGGGTTGGAGTTCCAGGATTCTGGACTGTGCTCATCCAGTGAGCGGTCATGAAGAACAAGGCCTGATGCAAACCACAGGGAGCAGGAGTCTACCTGTAAGCCCCATGGAAATGACTGCTGATGCTAACCAGCGGGCAGCTGGCATCTGACTGTCCTCTTCACCCAGCCTCTTCTCAAATACAACCCAGACGCTTCCTTGCATAAGAGAGGTCCTCATAGGACCTTCCTAATACATAAGAGAAAACCCTTACGTGCACAAAATGTTGCTTTAAAAGTATTTCAAAGCGACTGCCACTTTTTTTTTTTTTTCCCACTCATAAAAATAATGCAACTCTACTCCCCGGAGGTACAGTGTACCTGCACTGCCCAGTTTTGGCAGATCAGTACTAACTGGCTCACAGGGTTAGTCTCTTCAGCTCCAAGGTCACCTTCCAGAAAGTGGGCATCCCCCCAATGTTCTCTCTGCAGTCCAAGTTTCTCCTGGGGCTTCTTTCTTTTCCCATGTTGCTGGCACAGTCCCACCTCTGTTCTAGCAGCACATGAAATAACATCCAATCAGCATCCAGGTTGCTGGGAGACCACAATGTACTGCAAGGTGTCAGTCTTCATGGCTCGACAGTCTCAATTATTTAGGAGTGGCTCTTGGGATACGGCATGCGCTCTGCGTTTGTGTCGACACAAAGGCATCCCTAGTAGCCACTCTCTTTGTGCTTGTGCAACTGAGCTGAAGAGAATAATGAATTGTGCTGGACTCCTGTTAGACCTAAATCAAGATTTTCTAACCAGAATAATCCGTCTCCAAGGAAAGTCCAGGGAATTCAGTTTTTCAGAATGGTTCACTGCCCATCCTAGCTTGAGTGTAATCCCATGACCTCTTTCTCTACTGTTAGTCTGAGGCTCTTTCTCTACTGTTAGTCTTTGCGAAACTTCAGAACAGGTCAGCTAGGCACAGGGAGGACAAAGTAAACCCCAAGGTTCATAGCAGCCCAGCTCCCACGTCAGGGCTATTGCTCGCACGACAGCCAAATTAGAACACACAGGGGCAGCACTGGGCCTGTCTCCAGGCCTGCTTCCTTTCCTCAAAGGAAATGAAGATCTAAGTGAATCAGTTCCCTTGCTCCCACCTCTAGTGAGTTCTACCACCCCAATGGTACTCACCTCCAATTCAGTCATGTCAAACTACTCTGTACCACAGATGTTTTCATGGAAAAAACTCTCTGTGGCCCATCTACATTGTATAAATATACTCACGAAGAAGAAAAAAGAAAATGCTTTTTAAGGAGGAACCAATGAGGCGATAGCCAGTAAAGAACTAGCTATCATATCTATTAACTCCATATCTAAAGATCATACCCATTCATTCATCCCAGAAACAAAATAGAGAAAGCATCACAAAGATTAGGACCCATGGCCTATTTACCTGTAAGCTGTAATAACCACTCTAAAATCCAATGTCCACATTGTCAATGAGGTTCCTGGAGAGGACAGTCATCTCTGCTCACATTTCCATAACCTGATCGCACTGCTGCAGCAAAGGAGTGAACTCTGGTTGGGATGGGGTCAATCTATTTTACATGATATGATTAGATTTTCTAGGACAGTCCCAATTTAAAAATGCTGCCCAAATGAATGCATGTATGTACACAGACACAGACACAGATACAGACACACACACACACACACACACACACACTCTCTCTCTGTATCTCTCTCTCTCTCTCTCTCTCTCAAATGGAACAGGAAAAGGTGCTAAAAATGTCTATCTTCAACCCTTATAAAGCTTGGAATTCAGTCATACTTTAGATTAGTTAGGAGGGACCAATCTTCTTTACAGAAAAAGGAAATGAAATAAGTGAAAAAAGAAATGCCAAAACATTCTACCTGGTTGGTTTTTGGGTTTCTTCTGGACTAAGAGCAATAAACACTCATCCAGCCCAGAAGTAGAAAGCAAACCAGGTGGGTAGCACAGCAGTAAGGAGCTTGTATGCTCTGGCTTTGTGACTAGAGGAACAATGACCCCATTACCAGAAGGCCTCTGAATATTGATGGGATGAGCAAGACCAATTACAGCAATGGAACTTAGGGGCAGTTCTGGGACTACAGCATGTGAATGTGCATGTGTTCAACTTTCACGCAGACCCAGGGCCAGTCCCAAATCTGTCCCTGTAGGTCCACAGCCTGTTCCACTTCTAACTGGGAGTACTCTGGACGAGTCAAACTCCTATCAGCCTTGAAAAGAAGTGACTTCCTCCCCAACCACTTACTCTCACCTATGACTATTGAGGATGCCTCAAACCGAAGATCTGGTTTTTAAGGGTCATCTCTACCAGTTGCCGCAAGTTCTTAAAAAATTCCAGGCTCCAAAAGAGAAGCCCCAGTGAGAGCACACAGCTGCTGTGCGCATAGACAACGCAAATGCAGTCACAGTGAATGAGCTTGGTGAAGGCTGGAGACAGGGAGTAAGCAGAGGAAGACACTCACCATCTCATCCAGCGCGTAGCGCAGGAGGCCGTGCTCGTAGAGGATAAAGAACCGCCGCTGCCATTTCTGCAAAGGAGCACAGAGTGGGTGTTTAGAAGGGTTCTGGCCCCAATCTCCACTTGCTGAGTCTCTGTGTCTGACAAACCTGTATCTAAAGAACGAAGGCTCCACAGCTTATATTTCTGGGGCAGATGGCAGGAAAAGAGGGACCCAAGGCAGAAGAATGGCCACGATTGGGTCAGGGGAAAAGCCCAAACTATCCAGTGGTTTCCACACGAGTTACTGAGATTTAACAAGATGCCTGGTTTATTTTAATCTGCAAGTTCCTCAGGAGCAGTGATGCTTTAGTCACCATTTTGTACTCTTTATGTACCCAACACAGAGCTTATCACGTAATGTGTGTCAATATCTATCTGATGAATTATCTGACATGATATGGGATAACCTGAGCATGCCAAGTATTGATTCCCCACTTCAGGAAAAATCTAGGAAACTGTTATACAAGGTTGTTCCAGTGATCCACAGGAAAAAGGGGACAGAGAAAAAGACAGCCAGGTTCTAGTATTCATTGAGGAGAATTAGGCTAAAAACAACAAACAAATTAAAAAGCAAAACAAAACAAAACAAAAAAACCAGGAGCAACATCAGTGGGAACTGATTCTGATGTCCAGAGAGTGTCTGACTGGCAGAGTGCCCTCTTTCTACTCTCCACCCAAAGGCCAGGCACTGGGGGACAATAGTTGTCCAATGGCACTGACAGCAGAATAAAAAGTACCACAAGAGGATGTGCCTTCCTCATAATTTTTGCTGGAGATGAGAGCACAAGAACAAAAATATCACGTCTCTTTGCTTTGGGCCAAAATTACATCATTTATAATAATGATCTTTCCATTAGAAGCTAGAATGGCAATTCTGTATGCCCTTAATATAAATGGGAAAGGGAGCTGCTCTCTGGTTACTGCAGGCACTAGAACACATTCCCCCCGCCTGGGTGGCAGGAACAAGACACTCAAATGGTCTTACAAAGAGGACCTGTAGAAGACTGGTTCCACGCTTGGTGTCCAGGAGAAAACTCTCCCCCAAAATACATTTCCAAGGCTACAATAAAGACATAACCCATTTTAGAAAGAATCCCAAAGAACCCAGACACAATGTGAGCTCTATGGAGCACAACAACGCCTATCCCAGAGTGTAGTATTCAGGCCAGGGGCAGCAGAGACCAAGAGGCATGTCAGAGGCTCTCCAAGGGAGCAGGAAACATGAAGGGAGCAGAGCTGGAGCAATATATAGGGTACAGGCAGCAGCACCTGAAAGAGCATGTGGAAAAGGAAAGAAAGTGTTTAATTAGAGTCAAATACAAATGGGCTCCTTGGCAGAGGAATAAACCGCTCATCAGGGATAAGACTGGTGAGACCATCTTGCTGCTCCAGCAGCCTGTGCACAGCAGGGACCTGCCCTGGGCTGGGGTGCCCAGGAGAGGAGCAAAAGCAAAGCTGGCCCTCAAAGCCAGCTTTGCTGAGCCCCTAGCTGGAGAGGAGAGGAAAAATGAAGAAAAGAAGGAAAAAGAGTGCTGCAGGAGGCAGGACATTGGCACTGAAGGAACTGGAAGCCTAATTAGCATAATGCAAACATTTGCTGAACTGCCCTTTTGCCTTTCCCATTTAACTATTTCTAAAGCTGACTCATGAAACAAGCGGCACCATGTGAGAGCTTCTCATTTTGAAGGCAGCACCAGGTTTAACTATGTGTAATTGAGACTTCTCCTGTGGAACCTACAAGTTTGCCAAACAGGTGTTCTCTGGATCCACGGCCATCCCTGGATCCACTGTCAACTCCCCATCTCCCTCTTCCACTCTGTCAATTTTCCCTTAGATGGGCCCCTCTCCGGTCCCTCCCACCCCAGGAGTTTGCTCTGATTCCCTTACCCGAGACCGATGCACTGGGTTGTCAAAGTCGGTCCCATCTGGAGCCAGGAGCAGCCAGCCACCATAAATAGGTTTTGCCTAGAGGAGAAAAGGGCAAGTCATCAGTGGTCTTGGACCAGAAAGACAGAACATGTCCCACAGTCAAGTTAATGACAAGCACTTGCTGGAAACAGAGGACACCTCTGCTTGGCACATACCACACATCTCATATCCCAGCCATGGAATCTCCAGGAAAGAGGTTTGAGACAAGAAGCTCATGGGAGCTCTGTGGTGACTGGTATGGAAAGTAGAATACAAAACCCAGTGGAAATCTGAGGAACTGTAGAGTATAGAAACTCCAAAAAAACAGATCCCTCCCTTAAGTTTCTGATCGAGTCACCAAGAACAGGAAAAAACGACATTTTCTTCAATAACCATGAGAGTGCCAATGTGTGCCAGGCATTAGGTATACCACGTGAACAATATAGTCAAAAGCCCTCAATCTGACAGTACAAAACAGGGTCTGGGAGAAGAGACACTGCTTTAGTGATCACAGCTAACGCTTGCCAAAGAATCATCAAATTACTAGCTTCATGACCTTGGGCCGAAAACCTTTTGAGTTTCAATTCCCCCATTTGAAAAGTGGGAGTGGAAAATAATTCTATCTACTCCTCATGAAACTTATGTGAGGACTGATGAGATAATGCAAGTAAAACATAGCACAGTAGTGTAAAACAGTACAGCCATTGTGGAAATCAGTCTGGGAGTTCCTCAAAATGTTAAACATAGAATTCCATACAACCCAGACTTTTACTCCTAGGTTTATACACTAAAGAAAACTGAAAGCAGGTGCTCAAATAAAAAATTGGACATGAATGTTCACAACAGCACTATGCATAGTCACCAAAAGGGAAAAACAACCCCAACGTCCATCAACAGATGAATGGATAAACAAAGTGTGGTACAGCTATACAATGAAATATTATATGGCAATAAAAAAGCATGAAGTACTGACACATTACAACATGCATGGACTTTGAAGACATTATGTTAAGTAAGAAAAGAAAGACACAAAAGACCACATATTGTATGATTCCACTTATATGAAATGTGCAGAATAGGTAAATCCATAGAAACGGAAAGCAGATCAGTGTTGCCAGAACATGGAGGATGGAGGAAGTAGGAGATGGGGAGTGGCTTCTAACAGGTATGGCATTCCTTTATGGGTTGATAAAAATGTTCAGGAATTAGTGGAAATAGTTGCATGACCTTGTGAATAAGCTAAAAACTATGGAACTGAACACTTTAAAAGGGTGAATTCTATGGTATAAAAATTATATCTCAAAAAAACTATGAGAAAAAAATGAGCAGTGTTTGGCCTATAAGTGCTTAATAAATGTTAGCTATTATCATATTTTTATATTCAAAGATTCCCCCTCACCCAAGACCCTGGCAGTAGGAACTCAACATGAGCTAAAAGATCTAGACAGACACTCCGGCTCTGCCTCCCTTTTTAGCCACACCCGGTTGGTGAGAAGGGGTTGGAAAAGGTAGAACCAGGCCAATTTCTTTGCTCCTTTTGGAGGGCAGTAACACAAATTAAAACCCAACCTTCCGCCTGATGTTTACACACAAGGATTAATCTCTGGGTAAGTCTTAGGAGTTCTTCCAACATGCTTTTTCTGGAACACTCTCCAACCTGGGAGACTCTATCACACCATCACCGCCCCACCCCCCATTTGATAGCTGTGGAATCTGTGACTCAGAGAGATATATTCACTTGCCAGAGGTCACACATCTGGGTAAGCCAAGAACACTCTCTTTTTATTGGCTTCTGCAGGGTCCTTAAGGCCCACAGGAGAAGTGCTGGCTTTTTCATTTGAATGAAAACAGAGCAGGTAAGAGAGGATTTGGACAAGGGGTATGGAGTAGGCTGAAGGAAGTGAGAGGCTGGCTTTGATCAAACACGGAGTGGGTGCTGGCAAGGAACCGGAGGTTAGAGGGACACGACTCAGGAGGGCCACGTCCTGGGTATGCGTAATGAAATTCTGCCTGGGAAAGCAGAAGCAAAGAGAGGAGTTGTCTGTTTTCTTAGCAAACACCAGCGGCCCCCAGCCATCCCCCAAGCAGGTGAGCACACCTGACATATCCTGTGACAGCCAGTACAGAGGATGGAGAGGTCAGCATTGGGGCAGGTATACTGGACCAGGTGAATCCTCACTTACCTCTCAGCCTACAGTTCCCTGACCTGTGAAATCAGGCCACATCTCCATTTTTGTCTAGCTTTGATTGTACACCACCTTCTTAGTCTCTGGCTGCAGGGTTTTTAGGGCACCTTCACATTATCAGCCTGACCTATATCTACCTGATCTTTCCCTAAAAGAGGCAGTGGGAGACCTGAGGAACTGGCACAAGTTCCCTCAGAATCTAGCTATGGTTTCACCCCAGCCCACCACTGGTGTCATTATTCACGCAACAAACGTCTATTCAGGCATATTATGTGCATGGTCCCATGTCCTATACACCAGGGAGCCTGCCAGAAACCACGTCACTTGGTCATAGCGTCCTTCTACAGATTACCCCAAAGGGGACCCTTCCAGGTGTGCAGGTTGTCCTGAAAGGTGGGAAAGACTGGCCATTGGAGGGCACAGGATAAGAAACAAGTGCTCTGGGAGGAGGAACAGGCTGGAAAGCAGGTAATGTTCCATCAAGAGCATTTACCAAGGCAAATCCATAGTGACAGAAGGCAGATTAATGGTTGCCTAGGGCTGGGAGAATGGAAGGAATGGGGAGGGCGGGTAACAGCTAAAGGTTATAGGGTTTCTTTTAGAGATGATGAAAATGTTCTAAAATTGATTGTGGTAATGGTTGCACACCTCTGGAAATATAATGAAAATCATCAAATTGTATAGTTTAAATGGGTCAACTGTACAGTATGTGAATATTATATCAATAAAGCTGTTAAAAAAATCATTTACCAAGGCTTGTGTCAGACAATGAGGAAGCAGAGATAAATAAGAAACTGCTCCTATCTTCATGGGTTCACAGTCCAAAGGAAATGTAAACTAATGAATCCCATACCTAAGGAAGCCATATCTGGGGAGGGACCAGGGGGGTCACTATATAAATTTATATCAAGTGACTCTGCTCCCCCAGTCAGATTTGGGAAACTTCATTCAAAGAGACAAGAACAAAGGTTTCAAAGGGCAATAACCCAGTCCATTGGTTTGTAGGGAGGGAGGTGGAATGTGCCAGACAGACGCCAGAGGAAAGCAAGAGGTGGCAGGCAAAGGCATGGCAGAGTAGGGAGTAGAGTAAGCACCTGAAGGGTTGACCTGGTGCTTACAGTTGGATGTCAGTAAGAACCTCCAGGTGTCCACTGTGTAATTTCAGGGTCACTAGGAGACAGCAAGGTACCTGGAACCCTGCATTGCCATCCAAGTGAGCAAATGGGAGAACAGAAACAATTGTGAAGGTGAGGAATGCCGCCCCCCGCAACACACACGCACGCACACACACACGCGCACACACAGGACGGCAGCCTGGGATGGAGAGGACTCTCTCGGCACAGCTAAAGCAAAGTCACAACGCACAGAAGCTGGAATAGCTGCATTTGTGGGACCGGTGAGGAAGGAGCTGTTCTAACAGTGCAAAGCAGCCCAAGCTGCTTCCCTCCTTAAAATTCTTCAGCATCTCTTACTGAGAACATCCAGACTATGTAATCCAGTCCACAAGCCCAGATACCCGACACTCGGAGCTTCCTCTTCCTTGGATAACCTGTGGTCCTGACCTGGCAACCCTGCCCTGAAAGTGCTGCAGCTTCTCCCACTATTTCTCAGACTCTCTAAAAATGCCAACATCAGACCCAGCCAGCCATGTTGGTAAGTTCAAGAGTATTCAGCAGAGCCACTGCCCCCATGATATCAGAGGCTCACAAGTGTTTTTGGAAGGCAGCAGTCTTCCCTCTCGATCCTTACCTTCTTTCCTGGGGCAAGGCCTCCAAGAGTCTCAAAAGCATTCTCTTCCTGAGAACCCATAATAACCTGAAAGGGAGACTGAAACAGACAACCCAAGGAAGCTGGCACTGGGGAGTGCACTCTAGAAACTGTTAGTGGTATGCTAGTTTTGTTGTTGTGTTCTGGCTGGGTGGCTGGGTTTTTGTTTGTTGCTTGTTTTTTTACTTGGGGCCGGAGGAGGGTGGACAGTGCAGGAGAAGCAGGTAGCTGCTGTCCATACTGAGGATTTGAGCTGGGCTATAAGGACCCAAAGGATGAGAATGAGTTCTGTTTCAAGCTGGCTACCCTGGAGAACACACTTATCTAAACCCATGTAAAAGTTACCACATGAAAGCACCCCCTGACCTGCTTTCCTTACAATTAAACTCAGCCCTCCCTCATAGATCCAATAAAGCAGAGGCTACTGGTGGTCTGGGCAGACTCCTCAACCCAAAATTTCCAAAAATGGTTTTCTGAAACTTCTGCTCCCTGGAAGATGGTGTAGAGATAATTTTCCCTATTCCACCTAAGCACAAACAAAACCCTGGACATTATATATAAAACTAACCTAAGAAGACTCTGAAAGGTGAAAACAAGGAGGCAGACAGGCTAGGGACCTTGGGAACCAAGAGATGACACAGAGATACATGCCCTGGGTTTTCTCTTTGCCTCATTGTCCCAGACCAGACACTGGAGGAGCAGGCAACCTAGAAGTGCCAAAGAGTACAGAAAAAAAATACACTAATAAAAGCCTGCTCACTCTAGCCAAAGAGCCAGGGAAAGGACAGCTTGGCAAGACAGAAAATTCCTAGACAATAACCACCCTACTCCACCCAGGCACCATAGAAATGATGCAGCCCCACCCCTACTATACTAGCAAAGGCCAAACTTCCACCTTGCTGGCTAAGAGATGCCCCAGCATCCCTACCAGGGATGTGCCAGGAGGCCAGGTAGGGAGCTAGGGCTTTCATTCTCACCCAGCAGTAACAAGGCCCTGTCCCTCTCCCTGCCAGGGCAGTGTCAGAGGAGAACATGTGGGGAGCTAGACTCCCCCTCTACCCACACAATAACAAGGAATCCCCTGCCTGAGGTGTCACTGGAAGCCAAGTAGGGAGCCTGGATTTCTACCTCCACCTAAAGTAAAAGGCAGTGGCTCCCCTTCCCCTGCTGGAGCAGTGCCAGAAGAAAGCCAACTGAAAGAAAAGGGTCAAACACAATCCAGAGTCACCTAACATAACATGAAAATGTACAAGTTTCAATAAAAAAAAAAATCACTGTCACATCAAGAACCAAGAAGGTTGCAAACTGAATGAACAAAGACACTCAACAGATGCCAACACCGAATTCAGAATAATGTCAGAATTATCTGGCGACGATGTCAGAATTATCTGGCGACGATTTTAAAGCAGCCAGGCTAAAATGCTTCAACAAGAAATTATTAACATACTTGGAATAAATTAAAAAAGAAAAGCGTCAGCAAAGAAATAGGAGATATAAAAACCAAATGGAAATTTTGAAGCTGAAAAATGTAATCATTGAAATAAAAAACTAAACAGCAGAATGATGGAACCAAATGATGAGCTATAAGAAAAAACACTAGAAGCTACCCAGACAACAGAGAGAAAAGAGACCTAAGAAATAAATAAGGGAAGAACAGAGTCTTAGAGACCTATGGGACTATAACAACACCTCTAACATTTGTGTCATCAGAATCTCAGAAGAAAGGAAGGAGGGTACAACAGAAAAAGTACTCAAGAAAGAATGCTGAAAACTTCCCAAATTTGGCAAGAGTGGCAACCTATAAATTCAAGAAGCTGAGTGACTCCAAAGGACAAATCTGAAGAAATCCACACCAAGACATATCAAAAGTAAATTTCAGAAAACTAAAGACAAAGAAAAAAATCTTGAAAGCAGCTAGAGAAAAACAATGGCCATGGATAGCAGAAAACCAAATATAATGACAGTGGATTTCTCATCAGGAACCATGAAGGCCTGCAGAAAGCTGCACAACACTGTTCAGGTGCTGAAAGAAATCGATTGTCAACCCAGAATCCTATACCCAGTGAAAATATCCTGCAGGAATATAAGGGAAATCAAGACATTTCAGATGAAGGAAAACTAATAGACTTTGTTAGCAGACCTCTCTAAAAATGGCTAAAGTAGTTCTATAAACAGAAAAGAAATGATAAAGGAGGAACCGGGGATCATCATGAGGGAAGCAAGAACGCAGTAAGCAAAAATACATACAATCAGGCTTTCCTTCTCTTGAGTTTTCTAGATTATAGAGTTTCCTAGACTGAAGCAAAAATTATAACATTGCCTACTGTGGTTCTAAATTATGTAGAGAAAATACTAAGACACTTGCATAGGAAAGGATAAAGGGATGTAATGTAATGTGTAGAGCAAGTACTAAAAAACATACTGAAAAAAATCACTGTAAGTCATCAAATTATCATAAAAAATGAAATTTGAAAAAATTTTAAAGCAGGAAGAGAAATAAGAGAACAAACAGAAAATAAAAATAATCATGGCCTAACATACCAATAATTATATTAAATGTAAATGGTCTAAATACACGATTTAAAAAGTACAAAATACACCCCAAATAAGGAAAAAAGAGCAGTAAAAAAGTAAAATCAATAAAACAGAGATGATTCTTTGAAAAGATCAATAAAATCAACAAAATTCTAGCAAGCTGACAAAGAAAAAGAGAAAAGACAAATTAAAATCAGGAATGAAACAGGAGCTATCACTATAGATCCTGCAGACATCAAAAGGATAATAAGAGAATATTATGAACAATTCTACGAACAATTTGACAACTTAGATAAAATGAACCAATTTCTCAAAAAAACACAGAAAATTTGAATGACCTCATCACTATTAGGGAAACTGAACATGTAATTTTAAAATTCCCCCAAAATAAATCTCCAGGCTCGGTTGATTGTATTGGAGAATTCTACCAAATGTTTAAAAAAGAATTAACACCAATTCTACATAGTCTTTTCCAAAAAACGAAAGAAGAAAAAACACTTTCCAAATCAACTTATGAAGCTACTATTATTCTGATATCAAAATCAGACACAGTATCAAAAAAGGGAGAAGAAAAAGAACTATAGACCAATATTCCCAATGAACATAAATGCAAAAATTAACAAAATATTAGCAAAACAGAATTCAGCAAAATATTTAAGAAATTATATACCATGACCAAGTGGGGTTTACTTCAGGAACACAAGGCTGGTTTAATATATATTTTTTAAATCAATCAATGTAATCCACCATATTACTAGGCTACAGATGAAAAACTCTGTGATCACATGAATTAATGCAACAAAAGCATTTGACAAAATTCAACACCCATTCATGATTTAAAAAACAAACAAACAAAAGAAATTCTCAGAATAGTAGAAATAGAAAGGAGCTCCCTCAACTGATAACGAGCACCTACAAAAAGCCTAAACTAACACTGTACATAATGGTGAATGGTGTAATACTAACCGCTTCTCCTCTCAGGTCAGGAGTTAAGCAATGATGTCCACTCTGAACTCTTATTCAACATGGTACTAGAATTTCTAGTCAGTGCAATAAGGCAAGGCAAGGAAATAAAAGGCATACAGCTCCAAAAGAAGAAATATTTACCGATGATAAAACTGTCTATGTAGAAAACCACAAGAAATCCATAGAAAAAAACACCTAGAACTAGTGAGTTCAACAAGATTGTAGGATATAAGATTGGTATATAAAAAACTACTATATTTCTATATACTAGCAATGAACATGTGGACACCAAAATTAAAAATATAATATCATTTACAATTGCTTTTTGAAAATTATATACTTAGGTGTAAATCTAACAAAGCATGTACAGGATTTGCATGCTGAAAACTATACAATGCTGATGAAAGAAACAAAAGATCTAAATAAATGGAGACATGTTGTGTTCACAGACTAGAAGATTCTAAGATATTAATTCTCCCCAGGTTTAAGGTAATTATTACCAAAGGTACAGCAAGACATTTTGTAGATATAGACAAGATTATTCTAAAATGCATATGGAAAGGCAAAATAACTAGAAGTTTTTGTAAATTAAAAAAAAAGAGGAGCAAGGACTCCATCTAGCCAATTACAAGATTTATTATATATCCACAGTAATCAAGACTGTGTAGTATTAGTGGAAGGCTAGTCATATTAGATCAATGGAACAGAATAGAGAACTCAGAAATAGGCCCACACAAACATGGCCAACTTAATTTTTGATAAAAGTGCTAAAGCAATTCAACAGAGGAGAGATCTTTCAACAAATGGTGCTGGAGCAACTGAAGATCCACAAGCAAACAATAAATAAGCCTCAATCTTATACAAAAACTAACTTAAAATGGAACACAAATTTAAATTAGCAAATTAGACTTCATTAAAATCAAAAACTTTGGCTCTACAAAAGACCTTCTTAGGAGAGCGAAAAGATAAGCCACAGAGTAGGATAAAATATTTGCAAACCAAGTATCTAACAGAGGACTAGTATCTAGACTATATAAAGACCTCACAAAACTCAATAGTACAAAAACAAACAATCCAGTTAGAACCCTAGTGAAAGACATAAAAAGATACTTCACATCATTAGATGTGAAGATATATACATGGCAAACACATGAAAAGATGCTCAACATCATTAGCCATTAGGGAAATGCAAATTAAAACCACACGACATGTTACTACACACCTATCAGAATGGCTTAAATTAAAAACAAAACAAAACGGTAACACCACCAAAAGCTAGCAAGGATGTGAAGAAAGTACAGCTGACCTGTGAACAACACGTTTCAATCGCATGGGCCCACTTGTACAAAATTTTTCTTCAATAAATACCTGTGCTGTTTTCAATCTGTAGTTGGGTGTCTGAGTATGCAAAGGGCCGACTGAATACATGTTATATAGGTTACTTGAGCATCCCTGGATATTGGTATCTGTGTGTGTTGGGGCGGGGGGAGAGGGGCGGCTCCTAGAACCAATTCCCCTCAGATACTCAGGAACAGCTGAGTTTTGGGGAAGTCAAATGTTATAAGCAGATTTTTGACTGCACAGGGGGTCAGCACCCCTAACTCCTGAATTGTTCAAGGGTCAACTATATATTTCACTCATACATTGCTGGAGGGAATGTAAAATGGAACAGCCTGCCTGGAAAACATTTTGGTGGTTTCCTTAAAAACTAAATACACAACTACTACATAACCCAGCCACTTGCACTCCTGGGTATTTATTCCAGAAAAATGAAAGCTTATGTTCACACAAAAACTGTACACAAATGGTTATAGCACCTTTATCATAATAAACAAAACCTGGAAGCAAAGCAGATGTCCTTCAATGGTGAATGGTTAAACACACTGTGGTACATGACACCATGGAATACTAGTCAGCAATAAAAAGGAACAAACTTGATACACACAACCTGGATGAATCACCAGCAAATTATGATGACTGAAAAAAGCCAATCCCTAAAGGTTACATGTTGTATGAATCTATTTACAGAACATTCTTAAAATGTGGAATTTACAGAAATGAAGAACAGATTTGCAGCTGCCAGGGGTGAAGGAGACAGTAGTGGTGGGAGGGCAAGGTGGTGTGGCTATGAGGGCTCCTGCGTGATGAAAGTGCCTTATATCTTGTCTGCTTTGATTTCAATATCCTGGTTGTGACACTGTACTATAATTTTACAAGACGTCACCACTGGGGGACACTAGGTAAAGAATACATGGGGATCTCTATGTATTATTTTTTACTTCTTACAACTGCATGGTAAGCTACAATTATCTCAAAATAAAAAGTTTACTTAAAAAAAAAATCAAACTTTGCTATTTCCTGAATACTCCCTTCATGCACACAGGGATAACTGGAATGGGGGACCTGCCACAGCCCCAGAGCCAGAGCCTCAAGCCACGAAGTCTTCAGCTGTCCACTGCAGTCCACAGGGGTCTTCCCCAGGCAAGGCTACCTGCTATGGCCCTCAGCTGTGCTACATGAGCTCCCCTGGCCTTTCCAGCAACTTCTCTTGGAGGCCACATGCATGCTCATGCACATACCCTTTCTTGTGCAGGCCTACTTGACCACAGAGAAGTTCGTCTGCCTCAGCACCCTTCATGGGCAGATCTGGGTTGTATCAAGGAGAGTCCAACTATCTCAACTCAGGCCAAAGGCAGGGGAAGGAGCAGATGTCCTGGTCTGTTTCTCACAGCATTGTCAAGCTGTCACACTGATGCTTCCCAGAAACATACAGACCTTTGGACTCAGCCACCTAATCACAACCAGCTCCAAGGTGTCTAGAACATCACACACTTGGGTCTCAGCTTCATGTGGCCTGTCTGAGGCTCAAAGAGCAAGGAGGAGAAAGTCAGTGATGGACTTCTAACAGGTGGTTAACCTCACTTTTCCTGTCCCCTGCGTTCACTCACCCTCAGAGAGCATGTGGTATTGAGACAGGCAGGCAAACATGTCATATAATATGGTACTAAAGAGGAGAGCCTCAAAACTATCAATGTAAAAAGAGTCCCATCTTTTCCACCGCCCTGGTAAGATACCATCACCCTAAAGTCCCTCTACCATCTGGTACCCCCTTCACTTTCCAAAGTTTACCTCCACTAACAAAACATCTGCTCCATGGAATAGGGTGATTCACTGTCCCCTATGCAGGTCCCCTCAAAATCCAACACTCCCTTAAAATATAGTAACCAACCCAAAGCCAACTGTTCACTGAAAGCTTACTGTGGCTGCTGCTGCTGCCATTAATCTAGGACACTCCCGCCTCCTCCTTCTCTGAATGGCCCTATTACACTTATACTTACCAGGAGAACGAAAAATATGTTTCAGGCCTCTGAACTATATAAGCAGTTATCTGTGTGGAGGGCTCTTTACCCTAGTCTGCTGGCAGCTCCCTGCTCACCCTTCCCAGGTCCCATCTCCCAACTCTAAGCCATGTATGTTCCTTCTCTCTTACAACACCTCAGCTTACTGTGGACAAGAATCTCATCTTTGTCTAGTGAAGTGCCTAGTACAAAGCAAGGCTCCAGTAAATGAATGAAAAAACAAATACATGAATGAGTCAATGGACACACTTATTAGTCACCACGACATAGCTGAGAACCGAACTGCTCTCAAACTAGTCCAAGTAAGGCCTTTCCAGCCAAGACCTGGGTGAGCCCAGACCACACCTTTGAATTCCATACATGGAGCTCCTAGGTCCCTAAGAAATGATGGCCAGCATTGAACACTGAGGGACAAGAAACATACTAAAGAGCAAGCAGACAGGTTGAACTTCAACTATACTTCTCCCTTCTCTTAATGCAATCCCCAATCACACCACTGTGTGCGCCACACTGGCAAAGATAAAAAGGAGAAGTACTGCAGGAAAACTGGCACTCCCAGAGAGCAGCAATGGGGCCACATGTAGCAAGAACAGTGATGTTTCCATCTTCCTGCCTTAGCAGCCCTATGACCAGAAATTGAGCCTAAAGAAATAAAACAGAAAGAAGTAAAAAGTTCCGTTCATAATTTGGGAGGAACTCAATGTCCAACAAGGAAATGGCTAAATAAATATTAATTTATCAACTCACTAAAATATTACACAGCCATTAATTATAAATAATTCAAGAAACCCTCTAGAGTACAACCCACAGGATTCCATTGAGCTAGTGCTTCCTGCATAGAGCCAGGTGACTTCATTCTCCTGAGTGACCAGCACCCTCTGGAGGTGTTCAGCAGAATCTCCCCAGGAGCTGCTCTGAAGCTGAAATCATTGAAGGTATCAGTTAAAAACATGAAGTGCACACGGTCCCTCAGTCCAGTGAAGACCAGTCGAGAGAACATGCAACCAGCGTAGGATGTGAAAACATGATCTCTGTTTATAAAATGCATGATGATGAAGATTAGGAGTTAACGAGAAAACAGTTGACTGTTGGGATCATGAACAAGTCTTGGGTTTGTTTATTTTTACTGCTATTTTTCTAAAGTAATGCTGCTATACAGCACTCTATACTCTATTCTCCACCAGTGGCATGACCTAACGGCTCTGAGAAATTAGCGTAAGACCTGGTCTGGGAACCAGGAGGCCCAAGGTCAGGTCCTGGTTCATGACTTAGTCATTGTGTGGCCCAGCGCAGAGAGACATTACCTCTGTGAATCTCAGTTTAATCATCTACAATAATAGCGAAAACAACATATCCTTTCCATATCATTTTTTAAAAAAATTACATCATACACAAACACATACTGGGTCACAACGCCTCAGAGTCAGCGACATACACCCCAGCACCTACACAGGGCCATGCACACAGACAGTGCTCAAAACAAACTGGGGGCAGTGCTTGGGGACTGGTAGTGTTCAGGGAAGTGAGCCCAACAGTGAAGGTGGTTGAGTGCGGTTTCTAGAACAGGACTGCAGAGGCCAATCCAGAGGGACCCCAGGGCTCCCAACTCTGAGGGTAGGGGCAGAGCATGCAAATCTCACACAGGCTACCTCACACCAAGCTGAATGCCTGAATTCCAGGCAGCATGGCTGCTGTCCTCATGAAAGTTCTTCAAACAGAAAAGTATCACACAGTACTGAAGGAAAATCCATACCTGTAGGGACCAGTATCCCAGCTCTGGGGAGATTCCTGGGGTAAAGATTCTCTGGGTTAAAGATGGCGGTTGGGAAGTTGCACTCAAGCATTAAGGAGGAGGCAAATAGTAGGGTACTAAATCCTTTGGTAGAGGGTTCACTGAAAGATCGATGGGCAGAATGTGTGTAAATCACAGCTGATACATCTTCTACAGTTTTGAAGTTGTTTCCTTGCCCTCTTCTTTTTTTCCAAAAGAGTTTCTGTGGAAACTCTTCCACACTCATAGCAAACAGGCTGTTTAATATTTTCTACATTTCGATTACAAAAGAAGAAACAATGCCTGAGTAGCAGCCATCTGGCCATCTTTATAATCTTATAAATCACAGATTTCAAGGTCACCTGTCTTTTCTAGGATGTTTAAATATAAGTCAGCAAAAGGAGATGTGAGCACATGTCAAAGTCCAGTCTAAGGTCATACCCCTGCCAAGACCTCACTGTGTCCTGTGGCCACCCAGACAGACAGCAAGAGGACCAAACGGCTCTAAGTCCAAACACACTATGGAGGGAAACTTGTCAGTGGAGCCATATGCCCAACTGCCTGATCCACCCCAGGGGTGAGCACACATCTTCACCGAGTCCATAGTTGGGCTCCAAGAAACTGGGACTTCTCTTTTAGAATTAACCTGCCAGGGCCAATCAGCATTGGCCATCACCATAGACCCCTCAAGAGACCACACACAAACTTGTCCTTACAATGCCACATGGACCAAACTGTGCTGAAACTCCTCTGTAAGACACATATCGTGTTCTTGAGCCTCAGAGAACATCAACCTGTTGGCCATTCCATTCTGGATCCAAACTACATTCCTCAATGTGGGCACCATCTCCTAGCACGAGCTTCCAGGACCTGGCATCTGCCTCCAAAAGTCAGCAAAAGAACAATCAGCCAATAAGAAGATATTCATAATCATGCCACAGCCTCTGCAATGACTCAACATAAGGACCAAGGGCCATGTGATTGGGGCATAAAGTCCAGCCTCATGAGTGAGAAAGGCTGCCTCTCACCAGCTATCAGAAAGCATGAGGTATGTGGCTTAGAACAGGGGTCCCCAAAACCCCAGGCTGCTGACTGGTACCAGTCCGTGGCCTGTTAGAAAATGGGTTGCAGAGCAGGAGGTGAGTAGCAGGTGAGCAAGTCAGGCTTCATCTCTATTTGCAGCCGCTCCTCAGCGCTAGCATCACTACTTCAGCTCCACCTCAGATCATCAGTCATTAGATTCTCATAGGAGCACTGGTCCCTGGTGCCAAAAAGGTTGGGGACCGCTGGCCTAGAAGACACACACTCACTCTAAGTGAGCATGCTGGGGAAACTATTTAAAATGCCCTTCAGTTTCCTCTTAGTCACATCTGTCCTGCTCCCCACTGTTATCAGAACATCCATGGCTTATGAGGCTCTGGGTACTTCGCATCACTTACTCTTCAATCTCCACAACAAACCTGTAAGGCAGGGGTCCTCAACCCCTGGGCCATGGACTAGTACCAGTCTATGGCCTGTTAGGAATCGGGCTGCAGAGAAGGAGGTAAGCAGTGGGTGAGCAAGTCAGGCTTCATCTCTATTTGCAGCCACTCCTCAGCACTAGCATCACCACCTCAGCGTTACCGCAGATCATTAAGCATTAGCTTCTCATTGAAGCACTGGTCTCCGGTGCCAAAAAGGTTGGGGACTACTGCTGTAAGGTATGTACCATTACTGCCTCCATTGTGTATATGAGGAAATGGAGGTGTGAAGAAAGACTAAGACCACAGAGCTAGGGCAGCATGAGCCAAGGCCACCTGGCCCCATATCTGGCCCTTAACCACTCGACAGGGCTTCTCCACATCACTGAGCCATTTCCAAAGGTGAAGGCTGGCACTATCACAGCAGGAAGCACATTCCCAAGTAGGGTATTCTCTTGGGCAGTCTGGTCCTGATCAGCACATTACTCAGAGCCTTCCCCAGACACAGGGCTGAGACCTAGGGCCTACATGTGGTCCCAAAGCACAGCACTTGTATGGAATTCATCATTACAGAATGAACAAACTTCCCACAGAGCCACCCACCCAGCCTGGTCAGACCCCATGGGTTGTTAAGGAGTGACAGAGATCATGGGCTCTTATCCAGAAGGAAGTCTTTCCTATGCAAAGATGTAAGTGTGAGCACAGGCTCCCATCTCCACTCCACCACAGAGAAAGCAGAGCCTTATAAGTAGAGTAATCCTGTAAATTATCATCTAAACTGGGACACTCTGGGGAATGAACAGGGACTCTAGTAATTATCCAGGACATACAGCCATAGAACTCTGGAGAAACTCACAGTTTACCAACCTTTGCTGCCAAAGGCCAGGACACAAAACTGTTAATGCAAAGATGACAGCTACTGAGAATACTCACAAAGAGACAAAGGCAGCAAAAGTGGAGCAAAGGGAAAGGAATTCCACATGGTGGAACACAGAGGAGGTCTGGGAGAGGCTTTCCTGATGAATGAGCAAAGGACCAACTTCAGAAATAGAAGTCAGGGGACATCAGCCTGGGAAAAGCAACACAGGTGAGCCAGTGTAATGTCGGCCAGTGTGTGCAGAAGATGAAGTTCCTTCCAAGGTGGCAGCAGAGTTTTACGCACAGTGCCGCCCAACCTGGCAGTGTGTTCGCCCAACCTGGCAGTGTGTTACGGGGGCCAGGGTTCAAGATGGATGGGCGCATCCAAGTCGGAAGGGCATATCCCAAGACAAGGCCTGGTATCTTTGGGGCCCATTCCTCTAGACTTACATGGAGGCCCAAACCTCATGACAATCTGTTGACAGTCCTACCCCCTCTACCAAAGCAGATGCAACACAGGGCGAAGGCAAAGACACTCAATAAATATTTGGTAAAATAATGACTGGAGCTTTAAATAATATTATCTGATGGCTTGTTGGTTTCGGCACAGAACACATTCTGCAATGCTGCCACACATCTGACCACTCCAGAATCCCAAGCTGTGTGTGTGTGCATACATGCATGCATACATGAGTGTGTATCAGAGGGTGAGGCCAAGACCACCTCCATACAGCATGCTCCTGGGGACCTAGGACAACCAAAATGGAGAGTAGAATGGTGGTAGCATCTGTGGTGTGAGCTACTCATGGGTACCAAATGTCAAACAGGAAAGGACAAGAGAATGGGAAATGAAGATGTCAAATACAGGTACATCACTGGTTCTAGATCACTGCAATAAAGTCAGTCATAAGAATATTCTGGTTTCCCAGTGAATAAATAGACTACACTATATAATAATAGACTACACTATAATAGACTACACTATACTGTAGTCTATTAAGTGTGCAACAGCATGATGTCTTTAAAACAAAAACATGGTACCTATCTTAATTTAAAAATACTTTACTGCTAAAAAAAAATGCTGACCATCATCTGAGCCTTCAGTGAGTTATAATCTTTTTGCTGCTGGAGGGTCTTGCCTCCATGTTGATGGCTACTGACTGATCAGGATGGTAGTTGCTGAAGTTTGGGGTAGCTGTGGCAATTTCTTAAAATAAGACAACAATGAAGTCTGCTGCATCGATTCACTTCTTTCATGAATGATTTCTCTGTAGCATTTGATGCTCTTTGACAGCATTTTAACCATAGCAGAACTTCTTTCAAAATTGGAGTTAATTCCTCTCAAACTCTGCTGTTGCTTTATCAACTAAGTTTATGGAATGTTCTAAATCCTTTGTTGTCATTTCAACAATCTTCACAGCATCCTCATCAGGAGTAAATTTCATCTCAAGAAACAACTTTCTTTGCTTATACATAAAAACAACTCATCTGTTCAAGTTTTATCATGAGATTGCAGCAACCCAGTCACATCTACAGGCTCCACTTCTAATTCTAGTTCTCTTGCTATTTCCACCACATCTGCAGTTACTTCCTCCACAAAAGTCTTGAATGCCTTGAAGTCATCCATGAGAGCTGGAGTCAACTTCCTCTAAACTTCTGTTAATGTTGATATTTTGACCTATCATATGATACATAAAATGTTCTTAATGGTATCTAATATGGTCAATCATTTCCAGAGGTTTTCAATTTACTTTGCCCAGATCCATCAAAGGAATCACTGTCTATGGCAGCTATAGCCTTACAAAATGTATTCCTTAACTAATAAGACTTGAAAGTCAAAATTACTCCTTATCTATGGGCGGAATGTTCTGTTGGCAAGCTTGAAAAGAACATCAATCTTGTACTTCTCCATCAGAGCTTTTGGGTGACCAAGTACATTGTCAGTGAGCAGTAATATTTTGAAAGGAAACTTTTTTTTCTGAGTAGTAGGTCTCAACAATAAGTTTAAAATATTCAGAAAACTATGTTGTAAACAGATGTGCTGTCATCCAGGCTTTGTTGTTCCATCTACAGAACACAGGCAGAGTAGATTTAGCATAATTCTTAAGGGCTCAAGGATTTTCAGAATGGTAAATGAGCACTGGCTTCAACTAAAAGTGAGCAGCTGCATTAGACTTTAACAAGAGAGTCAGCCTGTCCTTTGAAGCTTTGAAACCAGGCATTGACTTCTCTCTGGCTATGAAAGTGCTAGATGGCATCTTCTTCGAACATAAGGCTGTTTTGTCTACATTGAAAATATGTTGTTTAGTGTAGCCACCTTCATTAATTATCTTAGCTAGATCTTCTGGATAACTTGCTGCAACTTCTGCATCAGCACTTGCTGCTTCACTTGTACTTTTATGTTAAGGACACAGCTCTTTCCTTAAACCTCATGAACCAACCTCTATTAGCTTTCAGTCTTTCTTCTGCAGCTTCCTCACCTCTCTCAGCCTTCACAGAATTGAAGAGTTAGGGCCTTGCTCTGGATTAGGCTTTGGCTTAAGGGAATGTTGTGGCTGGTTTGACCTTCTATCCAGGCCACTAAAATTTCTCCACATCAGCAATGAGGCTGTTTCACTTTATGTTATCATTCGTGTGTTCACTGGAGTAGCACTTTTAATTTCCATCAAGAACTTTTCCTTTGCATTTACAACTTGGCTAACTGCCTGGCGCAAGAGGCCAAGCTTTTGGCCTACCTTGGCTTCGACACGCCTTCCTCATCAAGCTCAATCATTTCTAGCTTTTCATTTATAGTGAGAGATATGTGATTCTTCCTTTCACTTGAACACTTAGAGGCCACTGTAGGGTTATTAATCGGCCTACTTTCAAAATTGTTGTGTTTCAGGGAATAGAGAAGCCTGGAGAAGGAGAAATGGCCAGTCAGTGGAACAGTCATAACATACAACAATTAAGTTCGCCGTCTTATACAGACGCAGTTTGTGGCACCCCAAAGCAATTACAAAATTAACATCCCTAATTACAGATCACCATAATACAATAATAAAATTAATAATAATAATAATAAAGTTTGAAATATTGTGAGAATCACCAAAATGTGATAGACATTGAGCGAATGCTGTTGGAAAAAATGGCACCGACAGACTTGCACAGTGCAAGCTTGCCACAAGTCTTCAATTTGTAAAAAACACAGTATCTGCAAAGCACAATGAAATGAGGTATGCCTACAGAAGTTTAGCAAAATGTGAATTATGAGCAAAAATAAAATCGAGGTGAGGGTAGTAACTGCTTGGAGGTATTTTTGTAATAACTTTTTTGAGGTACGATTCACACATCATACAACTCACCCATTTAAAGTATATCCATCACAATAAGCAATTTTAGAACACTTCACCACCTCAAAAAGAAACCCGTACTCCTTCCGTCCCCAATCTACAACCCAGCCCCTGGCAACCACTACTCTATTTTCTGTATCTCTAGAGTAGCCTCTTCTAGACATCTCATATGAATGGAATCAGACACTATGTGGTCTTTTGCAACAACTGGCTTCTTTCACTTAGAATGTTTTCAAGGTTCATCCATGTTATAGCATGTGTCAATATTTCATTCCTTTTTATGGCCAAGTAATATTCCATTGCACAAATGTGCCACCAATTTGTTTATCCATTCTCTACTTGTTGGACATTGGGTTTGTTTACACTTTTTGGCAACTGTTAACATTCGTGTACATGGTTGGTGACTTTTTAAACTTACTTTAAGAGAGACCAAAGAAGTAAACACTACTATCAATGTGAAGTTTGGACAATTAGTTCCTCAAAAGCCAAAATAGAAAAAAAGAGTTGAAGCAGGTGTTGGAATTGGGGGGTGGGGGCATGGGTCCTGAAGAGTTCCTTATAAGCAGACTGGGAGTCGGGCAGCTCCAGCTATACAGACCAGGCTCAAGCTGAATACTTATCAAAGGAAACCTACACAGGCTTTTCCACAAAGACTTCCCCACCAATGAGGACGTGGAAGGGCTGGAAAGGCAGAAGCAGTGAGCAGGGAAGGAAGAAAGGAGAAGAAAGGGGAAGGGAAAATGTTTTCCTTAACAGATGCCATAAAACATACAGTCATAACAAAAATGGTGGTGTAACTAAAAAATCCAAGTCTATGGGATTAATTCTCATTAACATCGAAGATATCAAAATTCCTGTCCAGTAACCAAATCTAAGGGCCAGGACCTGAGGAGTGTTTTAATCCCAAAGAGAAGAGACAATTTTCCTGAGGCCGAATTTGAGGGTTGATCCAAAGTTCTTAAAAAACAAAATTAAAAATCCCAATTGTGTCACTGAAGACTTCTCCAAGATTCCCTTGAACACCTTTCCTGTCCACATTTAGAGGAAGGACTCAACCATCACTACTAGACCAAGGATTCTGAATCTCCCTCTCCACCTTGACTTCTGACCCTAGTCTCAGCCCCATATCTCCAGGGAGAGGGGCACTCCACCTGGCTACCTCCATGCCTCTTACCCATGTGTCTAAACATGAAGCTCCAGGTTAGGAATTGGGATGGGGTTTGGTGTCTAAGCACTGCTCAGTGAATAGATGAAAAGACCAAGGTTATCTTGCCTTCTGGCCACAAAGTAAATCAACAGCAGAGCTAAGATGAGAACTGCTTGCCCCAGTCTGTTAATCCTCAGTTGCCTCTCACTTCCCACATGGGTGACCCAGCTGGCCCTGTCACTGCTCTAGTCTCCATCCTAAAAAATTACTGTCATCTCTGACCCCTCCAAGAGCTGCAGAGTATAGTGGTGAAGCATAAAAGCAAAGCAACTTCCTTTCCCAAGTCTCACTCTTATCTGTGTTGTAAGGAGAATAAAAGCTACCCCACTGTTTTCACATTGAGTCCCTACCACATGCTGTGTACCTTACTAGCACGTCACTATTCCTCAGAGAGTCCTTGGCAGCAGGAAGTAAGGGTGAGCCAGTCCCTGGGGTGCTGGCTGCTAAAGAAAGCAGGCACTCATCCACCGGTGTCTACCGGTGGCTCCTTCGTCATTCTGTTCATCCCATATCTGACGCCTTACTCCTGGGGCTGCCTTGAGTGTCTGCGCAGATTCTGCATCCAAATCAGCTCCATAATGATAGGTGTCCTCATTGCTGCTCCCATCAAGGCATTCCCAGGCCTTCATGTAAATGGCCCAACTTGACCTAGACTCATGGTTCTCAAAGTGTGGCAGTCCCTGAGATCCTTTTGGGGGTCCATGAGCCAAAACAATTTTTATAAAAATACTAAGTCATCATTTGCCTTTTTACTCTCATTCTTTCACTAATGTATAGTAGTGTTTTCCAGAGGCTATATGACATGGTAACGCACAGATCAAATGCAGAAGATATGAGAATCCAGCTGTCTTTCATTATGACAGATGTTAAAGAGATTTGCAAAAAAGGTAAAATACTATGGCTCTTCTCAGCAATTTTTTTTGTTTTGGAAAAGTTATTTTTCAGAATATTTATGTGAACATGTAACAGGTTTATTTTTCAATGAATTAAGAAATATTTTTAATTTCTCAGTTTTAATTTCTAATACAGTAAATACCATGAATGCAATGCACACAAACAAAAGCCTTTGAGGGCCTCAATAATCAAGAGCATAAAGGGGTCTTCAGAAGAAAAAGTTGGAGACCTACTGAACTAGCCAATCACCGCACCCCCACAGCAGCATGTCCTCAGATCATAGCTGGCCTGTCCTGCCCCCACAACAACCCTGCTTCTCCCAGTGCTCTGCTTGCAGTGTTATCCCAACCTGATTACTGATCACACTTCTCTGGCTGTCAGTCCAAACACAAATAAGACTTCAGGTCCATCTCCAGGTTTCTACTCAGAGTCTTTCTTCTCAACAGCACTACCTTAAAAAGCCGCATCTCACACCAGAATTGCCCCCAGCAGCTGCATTACAGTCAGTCTAGAAATGAACAGATTCCTCCACACAGCTGGCCAGAGAAACCTTCCCTTCAACGAGGCAAACCTCTGCCATGGAGAAGAGGGCCAGAGAGGGGCATGAACTCCACAAAGGCAACACCTGTTTCCTGGATCCCAGTCACCAAGGGAGGCTGAAACACTGGAAACATCAAGTATCTTGGGTGTTCCTTAGGAATACTGTACATATATTGTACATATATGCTACTTATGCTCTTTCGTATGCATAAAATATTTCATTATATCAAAAAATATTAATGTAAGGGTTAGAGTAAATCAGTGGTCTTCAAACAGTGTAGACACCCAAAGGTTATGCTTCATGGGGCACTGTAGAGTGTGTGGTAGGGCAGGGGTTTGAGGTGAGGTGGTCTCATAGATGGCACCATTCCTCCTCCCAGCATTAACATATGTGAGCTCCACATTCTGTTTCAAGCGGCTCCTTGTTCAACAGCTAAAGAAATAAAGTTTGAAAACTAGTTATAGAGTGGCAAATGGTTCAGATAAGGTCTTTTCCCACTACCCAACCCCAGGATCCTTTGGAGGCCCAATATCAAGTACCATGGCCCTCTCACCAGTAGCTCCCTATGCACCTCACCACCCTGGAGCGTACCAGTGTCTCCCTACATTGTCTGGCCTTCAAGTCCCATGCACCTCAGCGCTCCTCCCAACAATATTAAAGCCCCAACTCAGCTCCTTCTTGGCAGCTCAGCTGATCTTCAAGTTAGACAAAAAGAGAAGGAAGGAAGGAACGAAGCTCAAAGTGGCTCTGCCACCACCTCAGAGCTGTACACAAGTGCTTGCAACATGAGGGCTGCCCTGGGCCCCCAGTTCTCCATTTTGGATTTCTCCATATGAGGAGTACTAGGCTTTGAGCAGCATCGTACTGGTTCTACCACCTCTTCCAGCTTTACCTCTACTGTCCTCTCACCCAACAGTCTGCAGTGCTCACATCTGGCTTGAATTACTGATTCGAAACACAGCACACTAACAGAATTACCACAGGACCCAACAATTCTACCTCAGGTCTCTACCCAGAAGAACTGATAGTAGGTGCTCAAAAAAAACCATGTTCTTAGCACCACTATTCACAATATCCAAAAGGAAGAAAGAGCTCAAATATCCACCGATATTATTCGGCCATAAAAAAAGCAATGAAATACTGATTCATGCTACCACATGACTGAACTCTGAAAACATGCTGTGCAAGAAGCCAGACAAAAGGTCACATATTCTATGATTCCGTTTTGATGAAATTTCCAGAATAAGTAAATCCATACGAATAGAAAGCAGACTGGTGGTTGCTGAAGACTGGGAGTGGGGAGTGGGTAATAACCGCTTTAATAGTTACTGGGTGTTCTTTTGGGGTGATGAAAATGTTTTTAAACTACAGAGTGGTAGTATTTGCACAACACTGGAAATGTGCTAAATGCAACTGAATTACATACTTTAAAATGGTTAATTTTATGTTACGTGAATTTCACCTAAAAAAACCAAACAAACAAACCCATACACAGAGGTCCATAGATCCCAGGCACAGATAGGGCGAAGGCATGAGGCTGATGGCCCTCTCTTCATTCTCCCCTCCTGCTCCCCAACTCATCTGCCTGCTCAGTCCTCTGCCTGTGCCCATGCCCTGCAAGCCCAGCCCATGCTCAGGGCTCTTCACTGGACTGCAACAGCTGGAGGGAAAGGAGGAAAGTGACATTTTAAAAAGTCTTTTCCCTGTTTGGTCTTGACAAGGGGGCCCATGGTCATGGGATTTTTGGAATATGACGCTATTTGTGGCAAAGAGAGGAATGCTAAAGAATGCATGGGGACAAATTTCTGGGGCAACAGCTTTGATGGAAAGAGTCACATCCTTTCCCTCAAAAGGCAGTGCTTCCCATTAAAACAAAACAAAAACAAAAACAAAAGCAAAAACAAAAAAAACAGGTAGGACAGGAGAGTGCAATGGAAAGAGAAAAAAAAAGAGACAGAAAATCTAAATAAATGCAGCCAGAGTCTCATCCTCCAACCACACCCTTCCCAGCATACACACACCCTTCCAGCAGGATTGACCACAGCCCTGAGGGACCAAGGGCCACACACAGCCAGAGATCTAGCATCCAGAAGGCCCACCTGACCCCACTCAGGTTAGTGTGAGAAACAGTGTGAAGAGGAGCCTGTGAGTCAGACCATCTGGGTTTGTGTCCCAGCTCTACCATTTACTGTATCACCCTTGGGCAAGTTACCTAACCTCTTTCCCTCTCAGTTTTCTTATCTATTTCATAAGGCTGTTGTGAATATAAATGAGTTAATAGTGGCCTGGCACACAGGAATTACTGTTTGCTATGAATTACTATCACCACAATAAATAATCCCAAAGCATGTCAACTGCTCCTTCGATTTAGTGTAGGAAACCTCTGCACCATAGAAGGCTGCATGGCCATGCTAGCTGGCCCAGCTCCCCCAAAGAAGAGGATCCCTAAGCTCACAGGGTTTATAGGTGGGAAGGGGGCTGTAGGGACCGAGAGTCAGGGCTCTTTGCCTGTCAGAAGAGCTAGTTCTGACGCTTTTGCAAGGAGCAACTTCTACTTGTTAAGACCCTACAGAAGGGTCCCGTTGGCAGAAGGCTCCACTCCCTGGAAGAGTGGGTGACTTGTAAAGGCTAGAAATGCAGAAAGGAAGGAGGACAGAAGGATCCATCTGCCGGCTGAATCAATGCTGGTAACCAAAGGACCAGGACATGCTCTCGCCAGATTTCTTGCCCATCAATTTGGGACTAGACCTGGCTGCTCTCTACCCTCCTCTGGCTACTTCACTCAGGCCACAGGGTATAAGGACTTTGATTCCCAGACAACTGTTCTCACGAACACCAGTGGAATAAGTTTCTCTTAGTGCCCCCACCTCACTGATGGCGATGACTCAGACACTTTCTTGCAATGACTTCTGAAATTGGGATCTGCTGCTGCCACTCATGAGATCGGCACTGTGTACTTCCCTGGGCTTGGCAGGGGCTCAGGCTGCTGCGCTGGCCGCTGGCCACAGACAGTACCCTGGAGCTGCCCATGCTCTCTAATATTGTCTGGTACCTGGCCTCTTCACTTTCTGCCCACTAAAAATTCTTGAAATCAGTTCAATCTTTATATTTAAACATGGCTGAAAATCAAACCCAAACAAGCAAAATGACTATGGCCCTTCCAATCCCTAGGGCTAACTGGAGGAAGGTGCTAGGGTGGTGCCAAGCAGCTCAGTGGAAAGGAGGCAGCCTGGGCTTTGTTCTGTGGCCATGGGGGTAGACAGAAACAGAGTCTGAGGGTCACCAGTCCCACAGAATCACAGAGGCAGGTGCTCTCTTTGAGTCGGTGCTTACAAAATGAACCCATTTACTGAACGCCTACTATATACCAAACATTTATTTACAAATTTGGCTATTTCTTACATCTTCCACTATCCTCATAGTCACCCAAAGACATGGGTATTATTAAAGCCCCCAGTTTTCAGAGGAGGGACACAGACACTTAAATTCTGAGTAAACTGCTCAATCAGCATTAAAATTGAGCCAGGATGTAAACCCAAATCTGAGCTGAGAGTCCTGCCCCGCCCCCTACCATTTCAATCCCTTACCTGAGCAAATATAGATGAAAAAAATGGAACTGTGTCACATATTTAGGTCAGAGCAGGTCCCCAACTGGAAGACAAATGAATACTACAACCCCACTGAGCCTGAGGCTCCCTGAACCTAGGTTGCTTACCAGCATAAGTAGCAAGGCCCTAGGTGTGGCACCCAGAGACCCAGGAGATACATGTTCTTTCCCTGGTTCAGTTGAGATTCCCAGCTGAACCAGTTGAGATCCTCCTGCCCCTGGCTCCTTTAGCTATGGGCCGGACTATTAGGAGGTAAAAGGCCAGGTCTGAAGGTGCACCATGGAACCTTGTTGGTCTGCCTGTTAAAACCTGTGCCCCTACAGAGATCAAGGACATAAATATTGCCTGATTCTGAATTCCTCTTCAGGGGGAAACAGTGCTTCCTATTCCGGGCTATGTCAAAGATTTGGTTACTGCCATAAGCCAGCAGCCTGTCTGGGAATTGTGGGATACTCTGAGGCTGAAGCGATTTTAGGACCTGCACAAGGACCTGCAAAATGTCCTGCACTGCTGCCCTCCCCACATGTACTCCTACACACTAAGGAATCCAAGTCAGGGTAAGGCCCTGTTTTTGATATCCAAGGTTAATACTTGTTATCAGACAGGGAGGCCAAACAAGACTTTGGAAAAACCCACACTGGCCTTCCTGTGACCTAGGCAGGTCACTGAATCTCTCTGGGCCTCATTGGCTCCATTTGCAAATTGGGGGCAATCTCTCCACTTGCTTAATGGAGAGGGATCACCCAGCACCTGCAGGCCCTTCCTCCCATGGCTAGGAATTAGAAGTTCATTAAACAGCTTTGATTTATTTTGCAATACCCCAGCCTCCTACAGAAACAGTACCAAGTTTATAAGCCAAAGTGGCCTCCTGGCCACAGGAAGACTGGCATGGAAGCCTTGTTGAACAGAGTTCAGTATCACAGTGCATCGCTAGGGATCTTGGTGAACTTGGGCAAACCACCCAACCTCTATAAAACTCCACATTCCTTCCTCCAACAGTGGCCATGCTGCCACCAGCCCTGCTCTCCTCCCCAGCTGCCCAGGGAGGAATGAGACCATGGTATATAACACTTGATTCAGTGCAGTGGAGGCTCAGGAAAGTTTGATAGGCCCATCTACTCACTTTCACTGCAAGCTGCCCCAAAGACGAGGACAGGCCACCATCCAGCACAACATGCAAACGCCAATCTGAGCTTAAGGGGAGGAAGAAGTCAAAAGGTTGCAAACTCCAGGCAAAAACCAGGCTGTGGTTTCATGAGAACTAGGATGACCATGATTGAGAAAACCAGTTAGTGGTTTGGAAGATTCCAGTTCCAGTCTACAGAGACAAAATGCCAGCAGATCAACTCACTGGTTCTCCTGTCCCCCAAAGAAGTGACAATATGATAGGAGCAGTGAGATTGGGCATTTTGGGGTTCCATCCCAGGGCAGCTGTGAAACCACCTTGGCTGATTTCACACAAACCTCAACTGCTAAAACTGGAACAACCACAAAATCTAGGGAGGTGACCAGAGGCCCCAGAGGTGGGAAAGAGAAGTGGCCAAGAGGCCAAGATCCAGGCTCCAACCCCATGTCACCCAGAACTGTTTCATACATGGCATTTTCATATGAGATTCCTGTCAGTAAAAGGCTCCGAGATTCTATGAAAGTTTGAAAATCACTGACCCGGTCCAACTGTATCATTTCAGATGGGAAAGTGAGAGTTGGATAGTGCGATTCTAAGGATAAAATAAAAGCCTGTTTTCTCAGATTGAATGCTTCCAAATTAGCATCCAGTGCTCTTCACACTGTTCCCCACCCTCCCTCCCACATAGCACAAAGATGTCACAGTAGAATTTACTTCCCTATGTCTCTTTTCCCTGATTGCAATGCTCTCCTCTCTCTTTCAAAATTAAATGACATCTTGAGAACAATTTAAAGATAAACATTCTAAGTCAAATTTCTTTATTGCAGCTAAACAGCATCAGGGTCCTAGAAATCTGGAAATAGCCTAAACAAAGGCTATTTCCCACAGGAGAGGTCCTCAGCATGCTTCCTGGAATATTAATTACCATAAAGGGGGTTCAGTGACCTCCACAGGCCTGGCCTGCACCCTCCCTCCGTTCCATTAGCACACCACTCCCTGTAAATAGAATATGGTCACCCGCTTTATGGGCGGGAAACCAAGGCGCATAGAACTTAAGTGACCTTCCTGGGTCACCCTGCACAGTTTGTGCCAAGAATAGAACACAGGTCTTCCATTGTAGTCCTTCTGTGTAGCAAGGGAAAAAGAATTTAGAGAGAAAGGTCAAGTAGCAGGCTAGAACGCAGAGAAAAAAGCAGCTAGGATACAGCTGCAAAACACTCGGCAAAGACAAAGGGCAGTGTCAAAATTGCAGTCACCACGTCCAGCAATGAGCCTAGAGGGGTATGCCAGCCTGTCCCCTAAGCTCTCATTCCCCACAGGACAGGACAGCCTGGCCCTGGCCAGCACCCTTCTCCCTTCTGCCCCTGGACAGAGAGTGAGGATCAGAGCCCAAGAACTCTCAACCACACTAAAAAGAATCACCAAAGAAGATGTAACATTCATCTAAAAGTTGGCAAAAAGACACCAAGGGAGGAACACAAACAGGGGTACCGAGAGAGCCAGTGTTCCAGGAATCCTCCTAATGCAGGCTGTCTGCATGACACTCCCATGGAGAAAAACCCAGAAGTACAGCCTTCCTACCCTGTACTAGGGTCTCAAGGGCCCAGTTGTGGCCCAGGCTGCTGCAGCCAGAGCTGCACCCCACCCTCCTCCATCTTACATAGTAGGCATCCGCCACACATGGCTATGGAGCCCCTGAAAAGCAGCTAGTCTGAACTGGTAGGTGCTGTAAAGGTAAAATTGCACACAACTTCTTTACATATTGAAATGAAAATATTTTGGATATGTTAGGTTACATAAAATATAGTTAAAATTAACTTTACCTGTTTCTTTTTAATCTTTGAATGTGGCAACTAGAAATTTTTAAATTACATATGTGGCTCACATTACAGCTCTGTTGAACAGGGCTGGTCTAACCCAGGGGTTGGCAAACTATGCCTGGTAGGCCAAATCTAGCCCACTGGCTATTTTTTTAAGGCCCAAAACCAAGAATAGCTTTTACATTTCTAAATGGTTATATAAGAACCTACATAAACTCCCTGATTTAGCCTGTTGGCCTACAAAGCCTAGAATATTTACTATTCAGCACTTAAAAAAAAAATGCCAATCCCTGATATAGGCTCTAGAAACAATCAGATATTCACTCCAAATGCCACAAGGAACAGAGGGCAAGTTTGGGATTTATTTGTGTGTGTGTGTGTGTGTGTGTGTGTGTGTGTGTGTAGAGAGAGAGAGAGAGAGAGAGAGAGAGAGAGAGAGAGACACATTGATTCTTGTACATTTTTTTCTTATTGAGGTAAAATTCACATAACATAAAATCAACCATTTTCAAATAAACAATTCAGTGGCATTTAGTACATTCGCAATGTTATGCAATCAGCATCTCTAGTTCTAGAACATTTCATCACCTCCGAAACAGAACCCTGATTCCATTAAAAGGCACTCCTAGTTCCACCCTCCTCCAGAACCCTGACAACCACTAATTGCTTTCTGTTTCCATGAATTTACTTATACTGGATATTTCATATAAATGGAACCAAACAATATGTGACCTTATGTCCGATTCTTTCACTTAACACGTTTTTGAGGTTCTATAGTATTGTAGCATGTCTCAATATTTCATTCCTTTTTATAACTGAATAATATTCCAGTGTATGGATGTACCACAATTTGTTTATGCATTCATCCATTGATAGATACCTGGGTTGTTGCTATCTTTTGGCTACTGTGAGTAATGTTACTATGACCATATGCATAAAAGTATTTGTTTGAATATCAGCTTTCAATTCTTTTTGGTATATGCTAGAAGTGGAATTATCAGGTCATATGGTAATTCTTTTGAGGACCTGACAAACTATTTTTCATAGTGGCTGCACTATTTTACATTCCCATGAGCAATGCAAGAAGGTTCTAATTTTGCCACATCCTCACCAACACTTATTATTTTCCCTTTTTTTTTAAATTATAATCATCCTGGTGATGAGAAATGAGATTCATTTCCCTAATGACTAATAATGTCGACCATCTTTTCACGTGCTTCTTGGCCACTTGCAAGGTCTGGGATTTTTGACACACTCCCTGCTAAATAATCTACCAATCTAAGCATAAATTATAAATCTTCTAAAGAGGGTGGGCATGAAATCTCCCCATCACTTTGAGATAAATGTTAAACCAAATAAAGAAGTTCTATATCTTGGAATCTAAGAATGTCATATGTACAAAAGGAAAGTCAATGTAATAATTCATAGAGACCAAGTCCTGGCCCACCCACCTTTATATCTGGGATTCCTACCAAGACCTCAACAGCCCTGGCAGTGGGGTATGTGCACAGTGGAATACAGAATTATACCAGGAGGTCTGAAAGGAGATGTGGGAGGACTAGAAGAGCCTTGGGAGAGATCAAGACCAAACTCTTCATCCCCCGCCTGGGAAAATCGGGTTTGAGAAGGAAAACAACCAGCAAAAATCCCACAGCAAAACGGCAGTAGACCAGGGACTAGAACTCAAATCCAGATGCCTAAAGTTACACAAGTCAGCAGGAGAATGAGACACAACATCAGGTCAATATCCACCTGGATTCCTGGAAACCCACACTGAAGCTGGGAAGAGGGCCCAGAAGCCAAGAACCTTGGGTTCCAGACCTGTTGCTCCCACTAACCACTAACCACTCCAGTTCACCTCCCACCCGCTTCTACTCCCCCTGTTCTCATTTCACTCTACACAGCCTCCTGAGTAACTGCATTCACTCCTGTGACTTCAGAATTCCTACCCTGGCCCCCACCTCTTCTCCAGCTCTGACCACCAACTACCTGAGTGGGTGATTCACCAATGGGCCAAATTGGACCTCCAGTTCCAGAAGGTCAATCGTACCATATTATTTTTAACTCTTCCTCACTCCCTAAATCTACTACAAATCTGTTATTCTTATTAGTTTTATCCAACCAGGTTTCCTCACCTCTAACCAAACCCCCATCTCTGACCAAATGCCAATATCCTGTCCCTAATGCCTGACAACACCTTCCCTCCTGGCCAGCACTGACCTGGAGAAGACCTTTACTGTAATTTATCTGGAGTACTTCAAGTGCCTCTATTAGAGCTTCTACCTTTAGCCAGATTATTTTCCTAAAACATGATCCGATGGATTAAGAAACTAAGCATAAAAATAAGTATAAAAGAACTAAGAAAATATAAGAGACTATTTTATAATCTTGGAAAGAAGACCCTCGTAAGCATGAGATTAAAACTACAAACTATAAAGGAAAACATATAAAGATTTAAATGCATTCATATTTAAAACTACCTTATCATAAATGTCCTTACATAAAATTACAAGACAAGTGACACCTTGGGAGAAAATACCTGTAATAATGACAGGTGTCAGATTAATATCTAGAGCAGGAGTTGGCAAACTATGGCCACAGGCCAAATCCTGCCAGCTACCTGCCTTTATAAAGTTTTATTGGAAATAGTCATTTCCCATTAGTTTATGTATTGTCTACAGCAGCTTTGCACACCAGCTTTTGCACTGTAACAGCAAAGTTGCATAGTTGCCACAAAGATCATAGGGGTCTATGAGGCCAAAATATTTACTACCTGGCCTTTTATAAAAAAACTTTGTGGCTCTCTGACCTAGAGTATATGCAGAAAGCTCCTACAAATAAATAAGGGGGTGGATAAAATGAGCAAACAGACAATTCACAAAAGAAATAAAACATTCAATAAATATTATAAAAAGAAGCTTAACCTCACGGGTAATCATGGAAATTATTAAAGAATTAAATCATTTGATAATATCCAATCCTGACAATAATATGATAGCCATTTTAGGAAGACAATTTGGTGATACCTGTAAAAAAAATTTATGTGCTTGATGCCAACCCAGTCATTCTTTTTTAGGTATTTGCCCTCAAATAAATACTTGCATTCATGCAGGCACACATACATCTAAAAGCATTTAGAAAGCTGTACACTGAAGCATTCACTGTTTATAATGGTAAAACCCAAAAGTAACCTTGCTGTCCATCAATAAGGGAATGGTTAAACTATGGTTCATCCCTGATGGTACATTATACACAACGATTTTGGTACATATTGTGTAATTCCATGAAAAGAGCTGTAAGACATGTTACTAACCAGAAAAAAAACATGTTGCAGAGCAAATATGTATATACAGTTTAGGTTAAAAAAGGTTTTAACTGTGTATTTAAGTTCCATATTATGTAGAGAAATGCACGGTAGAAGAATTGAACGCCACCCTGTGAACAGGGGCTGGCACTGGAGGGTGTCATGATAAAGGACTGTTGCTTTTTCTTATACTGAATCACTCTGAATTCCAGTGGTGAGGAGAGAGTAAAGAACTCCTCTGCTTTGAGCCAACAAACTCAAGGTCCCTTGATGGGATATCCAAAGCCTGCCCTCCAAGGCACCCTCTGCAACATAATCATTCTTGACATTATTCTCCTCACTGTGTGTTTATGGAATGGCCACTGTAGACTCTTAATATGAGTAGGGGAAAGAATAGTGGATGAAGAATTCTGTGTCCCTGCAATGGGCAAGCTCTCCCTTCTCTGGGGTTCAGTCTTCTCATGAAAAAAAGTAGTTTACCCTTGAGAAGGGATCTTCAGTCCCTTCCAGGTCTGATGCTACAATGCAGTCCCTTAAAGAGGTTTCTGTATCTTTCTAAGGGAAAAAATGAAGTCCACAGCTGAGGAAAGAAGCTCAAATCAGGAGGCTCAGAGAAATTATCGCTTGCTCCGGGAACTATAACATCCCAGAGCAAAAGCCAGTCTCGCTGCTTCCCCGGTCTCAGTGCCTTTGCCTCTTAAAGAGGTGGTGGCCTCAATAATCTCTGATCTATCTTCCAGCCTTGATAATCTAACATAAACTCAGGGTGGGGGAAGTGCAGCAGGAAACAGTAACTTAGGGGAGACTGATGGGAACTGATCGGCTGAGGTTTTCTAAAGGAGCCGTGAGGATGAGAGTAAGAGGCTGGGGGAGGGCCGGATGCAGAGAGCAGCAGCTAAAGCTGTTGGCAACAGCCCTGACCTTCCCTCCTCTTTTCAAGAGCAGTTTCTTCCTGAAAGATCCCAGGAGGTAGAAAACTGGCCTAATCTCTCCCAGTACAAATAGCCCCACTCATTATTTCAGAAACTACCATTCTAGTTGTGCCCTAGAGGACTCAGGCCTGTTTCAAAACCCACAATTCAAATGTCAATATAGTGAAAGAGAAAAGTACTTTAAACTTGTGACCCCGCCCCTTTGAATCAAATTAATAATCAACAGGATTTTAAATAAAAATTTTAACAGAGTCAGCTCAAATATGCACATCCTATTCTACTAGTTTACCTAAGCTTAAGAACCAGAAAACAAGCCCTATGAAGTGTAAGTACCCCATCTACCAATTTTGGCAGTTGCCTGGAATAACCAGGATATTCTCAGAACAACCCTTGCCAAGCTCAGGAACTTCCTAAATCCAAATTTACTATTCTAGAGATGGTTTTTGTTCATTTTTTTAAGTTGTAAGAAAAACGTTTAGGTTCGAGGCCACAGACTTTCCATCTTAGAACCACGGCCCGATTTGTCCATAACCTTTCAGAGAAGCTCCCGGACCTGGTAAACACTGTTGTGACTTACTCCAAGCCTAGTGGCCACATTTTGGCACTATGCCAAGGTTGAGCTGGTTCCTCCAATCCCTGCTGAGATCCCTACAGTTGCTATTCAGAGCTTGAAAAAAATAGTCCATAGTGATCAAACTGGTAGTTTCAAACAGCTCACAGTTAAAGAAGCTTGCTGAATGTTTTGGTGGCCACTGAGGAATGGATGTGGTTTTATGTTGGCAGATCACAGACAAGCGTGGCATCATGTTTGAAGATCAATCTTTTAACATGTTTCGTTTTGGTTTATTATTTGAATGTTCTTGGACCATGTGTGACCATATGGAATAAAATATGTCAACATCAGTTTTCTATATCAAACACTGCATAGAAGGTCACAATTTCTCTTGATATTAAGTTGGGTTGTCTTTTTGCTTTAATATTGTTAATATAGGTCTAAATGCATGTCTTTGCTTAGCCTAAAATTGTAAAGGATATATGTGAATATACCAACCTGGTACATTTGAGGATAGCATTTTTATTTGAAGGTTGGAAATATATTTTATTTCCATAAAAGTTGGAAAAAGGCCTTGAGAAAACTAGAACTTGCTATAGTAGGAGAAACAGTAATAACGTACCAAAGTTAAATCATGTCAGTAGTATAAATTTTGAATGATTTCTCTTTGCTAAAATCAGAGAAAGACCTTTCTGACAATATATGTCTGTAAATACTTGGTGGTATTCAATGTATCTTTGTAACATCTTTAATGCTAGACTGAATGAGAACCGTGACCTACATTTTTAATCTAATTTTGATATATGTATTAATATATCTGGTTTTATGATTTTTAGAACCTATCTTTGCAAAGATAAAATACCCTATGGATATTTAAAACAGGGTTATAACTCAGTATTGACCATGAGTCTAATAAATATATTTTATTATTTAAAATATATTTATTAGACTCAGTTTCCTAAAAGAAACTGAAGTCACTGGTTTAAGAAAGGTGTAATAAGATATCATTCCTTGCTTTTTGCAACATCCTAGTGAGGGAGGTAAGCCAAGGATCCCAACTCCCAATTTATAGAAAAGGAAATGAAACGATATAGAGAGAAAGATATTTGTTCAAAGTCACATAGCTGAAAGTGACAGCCAAGACTAGAACCAGGTCTCCTGACTCCTGGTCCAAGATCCTCATCACCACATAAACTGCTCAGAAAAAGGCATCCAGTAGAGAAGAGGGAATCTTCCCTAAAAAGCCCACCCCACACCCCAGAACATCTTTCCAGGAAACTTGAGTTCTACCCTTCCCAAGCTGACCTGGCTCTTCTGACCTAACAATCTATGACTCTGCAGCCTTGAGTGTTTGGTTAAGCTTTTGGTTTTATTTCAAAGGAGACTTTTCCTGGCTGTGGGGAACCTGATCTCAGAAGAAGGTACCATGTTCCAGGCCATAACCTCTGCCCTGCCACTCCACTGTCCTGTCTGCCATGTAAACAAGTCAAACTCTGTCAGCACTTAAGTAGCATCAAAAACAGCCAAGCTGATATGCTTCAAAGTAATGTTTTCCATCTAAGGGGTTCTTCTGAAAAAGGAGTGGCCACAACTATGTCACCCTGGACTGGAATGTGAAGGGAGCTCCCCTGGCCTCATTCAGTGGGTTGAGAGAAAACTCTGAAGAGGACTGAGACTGGGGAAGAGGGCAAGGAGGGGCCACAGACATGTCCCAAGGGGATGTAGACAAGGCTTGGTCAGGAAATCCAAGGAATCTGCATGTCCCAATGCCCTCCCAGTGTTCCAGAAAATCCAAGAACACTGGGAGCTCAGAGAGCAACCAGTGCAAGGTTCCCAAAGGACCAATGGGATTGTAGCCCAACTCTTAGGGAGCTGTTACCAATACAAATTCCCTCATCTCCTAAATCACTCCAGGGATGGGGCCCTAGAATTCTGTGTTTTTAAAGACTGTGACTCTGATGCAGGTTTGGGAGATACTCAACTATACTGAAGCCCTCATTTGACAGATAAGGCAGAGAGAAATGAACCAACTTTCCCCAGGACCCACAGGTCTCCTCATTCATTGCCAAGGGACTGGAATGCTGTGGGGGAAGGCTGCGGAGAGGAGCCCCCAGTTCTCTCATCAACAAAAGGTTTAAGAACAAGACCCTCCTCTCCAGATTTCAAGACCCCTCACCTCTCTCCAGTGACAATTATTTCGATAAAGGGCAGGCTGGGTCTGACAAGGGGAAAGCCCACAGTCCACCCAGCCAGTCCTACTTCCTTGACCACTCTGGGTGGACAAGTCTAAGTCCGGTCCTAAAACAGACCACAGGGGGGTCCTGTGAAGCAGCAAGCAATCTCCAAGTGCTTCGTTCCTACTAAGAAAATCTAGGCATTGAGTCACCCCAAAAGCATGAATCACACGGCAGGGCTATGGGAACGGGAAAGGATGTTATTTTTCGGCATACTTGAGAATTTTCCCTTTGTCCCGAGTCGATCAATACACTTCCACCCCCTCCTCTATCCTCACCCCCTAGGTCTCACGCACATTTTTTCCTGCTCCATTTTTATTTTTCCCAGGAATCTGCGGATATACCCCCACCCCCTCCCGCCTCCCGCCTCGGGAACCAAGCAACGTCCGCTCTCTTTTCCATAGCAAGACTGTGGTCTCACGGACCTCAGAACTGGGGGGGGGAAGCCGGAGCCCCCAGTGAGGGACGCTCGCCCATCTTGGTCGACTCCTTGCAACACCTAGCGGGGCATCCGCGCGCCGGGGAACTTCCAGCCCGATGGGAAGGCCGGGGTCTGCAGCAGCGCTGAGCAGGGCCCGGGTCTCCGTATTCGGGAAAGCTCTGGGACCCCTGACCCAACCCGCTCACCTGCGTCAAGTCCTCGTCGTTGAGCAGATGAGACTCGCGGGGCTTGAAGCAGTTCTGACACTTACTCTTGTTGAAAATATTGGCCTGGAATTTCCTGCACGGATTCTCCTTGGCTGCCGACATGATCAGCGGGGCGGCGGCGAGGCCCAGCGCCCCGGACCGGCGCGCGCTCCGCGACGGACAGTGGCTGGCGGGGCGGCGGCACCATGCACGGTGGGCTCGAGAGGCTCAGGCCGGGCTCAGCGCGGGCGCCGCGGCATGCCCCGGCCGGCCGCCGCCTCACAGCCGGGCCGTGGAAGCAGGCCGGAGCGCGCCCCCGGCGGTGAGGGCGGCCTCGCAGGCGCTGGGATGCGGCCCGGGCCTTTCCTCGTACGACGGCGCTGCGCTGCACGGCGCGCCCAGGCACCTCAGCGCCGGGCCCCGCGTCCCGGGCCCTCAGAGAGCGCACAGTCCCTGCCGCCCACCCGCACAGCCGCCGCACGGCCGCCGCGGGCCCATGGACGCGGCCTCCCGGGCCCGCTGCCTCTCCGCGCTCGGGCCCGCCTCTTAGGCGCCGAGTCACTGCCGATCCCCGCGGTTGGTCCCTGCCGCCGGTGCCCTCGGCGCCCGCGGCCGCAGCAAATGGTAGCAGAACGCCTCATACACTCCCGGGGCGGGGTGGGAGGGCCGGTGCCCCAGCAGGCGCGCGGGAGGAGGGAGGGAGAGGGGCCGCGCGCGGGGTGGGGCCGCGCCCACGACGCGATCGGCGGCTCTGTCGACCAATGGTAGAGGCGCGCCCCAGCTAACAAAGAAACCACTTGGCCAATGGAAACCGGGGGCGGGGACAAAGAGCAGCTGGGCGTAAGGTAACTTGTCTAGGCGAAGGAAGGTGGGGGCTCGGGGATGGGACATTCAGGTTTGGTGGACTGGCGCAGAGGCCAGCCCGGTCCTGACAGCTGCAGGAGCTGGGGCTGGGGCGGAGGCCTGCGGAGGAAGGGGCGGAGCCGACCTCCGGGCGGGCTGTCTGTAAACCTCTCACTTCCAACCTCGTATTCCCGCGCCCATCTGGACACCATGGAGTGGACTAATTTAACATCTACTATGTGCCAGCCCCGTCCCCCGCCATCGTAGAAACCAGCATTATTAAGGGCCATATGGTGTTCCAAGTGCTTGATATGAATAAGCTCATTAAAGTTTCGCAGCCTCGCCATTATAGTCCCCATTTCACATATGAGGAAACTGAGGTGCAGAGAAGTTAAGAAATAAGAGATAGGGTTTCAAGGGACGACTATGAGAAGATAGCTCTAAGAGCTGTCATTTCTGTTATGGGAAATTAGTAAGGGCTGATTCTATTCCAGACACTGAGCTAGGCATTCTTTCTCCCATTATGTGCTTGTGGAAATTAAGGCTCAGACACTTGAATTAATGTGTGCAGGGTGCTTGGCTAGGAGGACCTGAGCTGTCACTCAAATCCTCCTCTGTCCAGTCTCCTGGACAAAAGACTACCTAGAGAAAAATGTAAAGGAGGCACAGGCAGAATATTCAGGAGCCCAGAACGGGGGAAATGTGCTCTTTGGGAAAAGATAGTCGGCTTTAAGGAGATGGGGAAATTTGAGCAGTTGGTGAGAGATTGAGTGCGGCTGGAGGTGGAGGTAGAGGAAGGAGCAGAACAGATAAGGCTAAAAGGATTCATGAGGGCCAGATAACCGAGGGCCTTGGAGTCCAAGCTCAGGGATGCAAATATCATCCTGATGGCAGTCAGAAGTCGATCACAGGAGTCTTTAAACAGGGGCTAAGCTAACTCAGCCTACAGAGAGAAGGTGACATTGAAGCATGTGTTAGAGGCAGGGACAGCAGCTGTTGCTTAGGGAATGAGAAGGTTCTAGGAGAAATAGCAAATGCTTCCGGAGCTGTGTACTTTTCCACTGATCATCTGGTGAATATCCCAGGGAGGTAGATTTCAACTTAGTGTAAGAAAATACTTTCTTCCAAAGGGAGCTGAAGGAAGATGGATCAAAGTCCTGGGCAGCCTGAGGGAGAATCCCCAGCTCTACCCTTCACTAGCTCTATGGCCTTGGGTAAGTCCCTTTACCTGTCTGCTGTCTCGGGTACCTCATCTATATTATTGACATGATTGTTTGGTTGTTGTGAGCATTACATGATACAATGCTTGTAAAATATTTAGTATAATGTGACAAAATGTTAATTTGTGAATCTAGGCATAGGATGTTTATTGTACTATTATTGCAACTTTTCTGTTGGTTTAAATTTTTGCAAAATAAAAGTATGTGTGTGTAGCAGAGAAGAAAGACAATTTTTGCCTGCATAAAATACCCAGAAACTAATACCAATGGTGGCCTCTGGGGGTGGAGAGCTGAGTGGTTGAGAGGTGACCTACTTTTAATTTTCACTGTAAGCTCTTTTGTTCGCTTTGGATTTGGCATTATGTGCATGCATAACTTGTTTTAAAATAATTTTTTAAAGTCCTAACCATGACTCAAGGCCAACTCAATGGCTACTTCTCTTAAGAAATTGCTTGGCATATCCTGCTCAAGTCAGTGGATACATTCAGCACCTACCCCGAACAGGAGGGGTCCAAAGCTGGAGGTATACAAAAGTATTTGATCTAAGCCTTCCTGGAAGCTCACACTCAAGCAAGTAGAGACAAATAGGAAGCAGACAGATAAACTCAGTCTGGGCATTGTGGGGATCCAGACAAGAGCACCCAACTGCATGTACAGCTTCATGGACGGCTCCCTGGATGAGGCAGTGCCCGGGCCGAGTGCTGAGCTGAGTAAGAACCAGCCAGGGGAAGGTAGAGGAAAGGCATTCCAGACAGAAGGAGCTCAGGGTAGAGGCTGAGGGCCTGGAAAGCAAAGGGTGTGTCCATGAATACAAGGACCTTGATATTACTAGGTAGTGCAGAGATGGGAGTAACAAGCAATGAGAGTGATTAGGAGAATTAAATAGATGGTGCATGTGGAGGGTTAGCATATACTATGTGAATGAGTACCTATTAGGACATATTAGAGCTCAGCCTCTTCAGGGATATAGGTGTTGTTGTTTATTTTGTGATCATTATCATTATTATTTTATCTCCATTTTACAGAAAACACACATCAGGCTCAGGGCATTTAAAAAACTTGTCAGTGGTCAGAAAATAGACCCTCTAAGTGAGGATTCAAGCCTGCACAGGGAGACACCAGAGTTGCTTGGGCAATGGAGAACCATTAACTGAATTTTTTAGATAAAAATAAGGGCTGTTGGTCTGGAGAATAAATTAGAAGAAGAAGACTGGAACCATGATTGATTGGGAAACTACTACAACAGCCCAGAGAGTAGAGAAGGTGGGGACCTAAAATAAGGTCAGGGTCAGTAGGAGGAGAAGGGAATGAATTTGGGAAATATCGGAGGTGGAATAAATATATTTAACTTTTCATTGTGTTGCTCTCCAAAACTATAAGCACTGTGAGGGCAAGGCTATATCTGGGTCCCTGCTACAGTTCTAGTGCCTAGTCAAATGCTTGGCCCAGGGTAAGTGTTCAAAAAGCACATAATAACTGAGTGAATGAAAACTTACTGTCTGTCTTTTATGATTATATTTCCCACTCCAGATTATAAAATCCATGCAAAAAGGGTCTGTGTCTTATAGCCGTGGGGTCCATTTCCAGTGGCCTAGGACAACACTATACACAAGGGCAAATAGCACTATGCACAAGGGTAAACATGTAAGCATTCACTGGACTGTACACTCAAGGTGTGCTCACTTTATTCTATATATCTCAATGTATAACATACACCTCAAAGAAACAATAAACAAAGAAGCAAGCATTCAAAGTCCTCTCAAGTGGGCCTAAAATGCAAGTAAGTTCTGCTCTGTGCACCTGACAGCTGCCCTGGGAATTGTTCTGGCATCCTGTGAAGGAGCAAAACCTGCACATGCACATGCACATGCACACGCAAGTATCCACTCACATCAAGCTATAGAACCCCCCCCGACACACACACAAATATGCACACACCTACAGAGGTAGCCACTATTTGAACTCTATCACCACAGATTGGTCTGTCCTTGATTTTATGTAAGTAGAATGTGTATTCTCTATGTCTGGCTTTTTTCACTCAACAGTAGGTCTGTGAGATTCATCTGTATTCTGTGTATCAGCACTTCATGCTTTTTCACTGCTGTCTGGTAGTCATTGTGTGGATGTACTGTTCTACAGTTTATCTAGCCATGCTCCTATGAATGGCCATTTAGGGTGTTTCCAGTTTGGGCCATTATGAATAAAGATCTTAGGGACATCCATCTTTGTGCATGTCTTTTGGTGGACATAAGTACCTATTTCTGTTGGGAAAACCCAAGGGAGGATTGCTGGGTTGTTTGGTGTCTAGAAGGTCACAGTTGCCAATTCAATGCCAATAGGAGTCCCAATTTGGGGTGCGGCGAAGTGGGGAGAGACTTTATTCAGTGCAGACAGCTCAATTGTGATGCAGCTTGGTTGAGGAACAGCATGGCTGTGATATAGCCCAATAGTAGGCAAAGGCAAAGAGGCCCTGGTGTTGCAGCTTCCGCTGGGAAAAAGCAGTCCACAATAGGAACTGAAACTGTGTTCCCTGAGTTAGAGGGGTAGCTGACTTATATAGTGAGAAGTCCCCGTCCCTGGTCTCTAATTGGTCTGTTCTCATGCAAATGAGGACTCTAAATCATCACCGTTTGATAGATAAAAAAAGTACTGTCCTGATTGGTCAGAATAGAGTTGCTCTGATTAGTCAGTGAAGATGCTAATGAGTATATAGCAGTGCAGTTCAATTGGACAGGGAAAGTCTCAGTCCTATTGGTTAAAAGACAATTCTAGGAACTCCTTTATAAGGGTTAGCTCAGACAGTAGGAACACAGTGCAGGCAGGCAGTTCAGTAAATGCTTCTTCCATAAATGCGGCTTAAGTGAAAGGCTCCTGTTTAGTGATGGCTGCTAAGATCTGTTTTTAAATTTGAGCCCAGCCACCAGGAGCCCTTCTTAACAGGTATATTCATTCTTGGGGTCAACATAAGCATATGTTTAACTTAATTGGAAACTGCCAAACAGTTCTCCCAACCTGAGAACTGGCTTTCCTCTCACCCTTTCTATTCTAATAATTAATAAAATTTACCTGAGAAACGTGCAAACTCTACAGATTACCAGGGCCCTCCCATGGAAATTCTGAATCAGTATATCTGCTGGAGCTCAGAAATCTGTTTTCTAAATAAATGTGCCAGGCAGGAGTTCTTATCTTTAGGTAAGTTTTAGAAACAGTGGATAGAGCCAAGATTCTCAAATCCTGGAAGATTTAAAAAATACCTACTCCTGGCCCCCATTCCAAGATATTCTGATTTAATTGGCATCTGGAAAAGCTCCTTGGAGGATTCTGATGTCCAGTAATTAAGGGAGAGTGGAGAAGAAAAGGCTTTGAGGTCAAACAGACCTGGGATAGTCTCAGTATAGGTCATGTCTCAGGTAGCTATTCCCACATAAAACCACCCCAACCTTGCCCAATAAAACCATTGTTTTATTGCCTCTCATGTTTCTGTGAATTGACTGGGCTCAGCTGAGCAGTTCTGGTCTTGCTTGAGGTTCTTTCATACAAGTATAATCAGATGGTGACCAGGCTGGCTGCTTCCTTCTCCTTACAGTCTCAGAACCTCTTCTTTCCCCATGGCTTCTCCCTGAGTCTCTTAAGTGGCACATTAGGGTCCCCAAAGTGTTCCAAGAGCGGGGAAGCAGTACCTACCTGTTGTCTTAGAGGCTAGATCTGGCACTGGTGCAGCATTACTTCTGCATTCTATTTGTCAGCGCCTTTAGGGGGAGACTACACAGGATGTGAATCCCAGGAGACATTGTTCATTGGGGCTGTCTTTGAGACTAGCTACCTACCACAAATCATGTCTACTTCATAGAGTTATTGTGAGGACTAAATAAATTAATATATCTGACATTTTTATAATGGTACCTTAAACATAGCAATGCTCAAAAACCATTTATTATTATGCCTATGATCCTTATGCTGGGGTTGGCAATTTTTTTTTTGTAAAGAGCCAGGCAGTAAATATTTTAGACTTTGCAGGCCATATGGTATCTGTTGCAGCTACTCAACTCTTCCACTGTTACATGGAAACATTCATAGACAATACATAAATGAATAAATGTGGCTATGTTCTAATAAGACTTTGTTTACAACAATAAGTAGTGGGCCAGATTTGGCCATTTTTCTTGAGTCCCCTCTTTCCTTGTTGCTTGGGCCTTCCTGTCCTGGCCAGTCTCTCATGGCCAGTCAGTCTTCCTGGTCATGATCTATCCTCTGCCAGCTATTGTGTTAGCTCTCAGGGAATTCCATAGCTCTGGAGCATTGACAGTGTGCCAGGCTCCATACTGGGTGCTGGGTATCGGTCTTATATAATCCAACTAAACCCAGCTATCACCATTTGAAGTCAGCTCTGACAGTGCCAAGTGGTGCCCGATAGTGGTCCTACTCCAAAGTTCTTTCAGTCTCCTGAAAGCCACCCCAAATGAACATATTTTAATTAAAAGGGTACAAATACAGCTTCCAGAAAAGCCCTCCCTGATTTCCACTTGGGATTAGTATTACTCTCAGTGTACAGATGAGGAAACTGAGGCACAGAGAGGTCAAGTACCTTATTCAAGGTTATACAACCAGTAAATGGTAAGCCTGAATTCAGATGTGGGCAGCATGTTATAACCACTGTTCTATACAACCTCCAGCCAAGGATGCTGCATGTCCTGCCAGGAGTATGGGAAACCTGAGCCCTGTCCTTCCCTGAGGCTCAGGTGGCTGCCTTAGAAGCTGGAAGCAACATCAGAAGATCTCAGAGGACCCTCCCAGCTCTGACTCCATGATGTTTTTCTACTGCAGGGACCAAATGAAAATAGTTCTCCGATTCATACCTGAAGAAAATGCCATGCATTGGATATATAAAGTCCACCAAAAGGACAATTTAGCCATTTTATTAAAATTTTAAATATGCGCACCCTTTGAACTAGTGATTTCACTTCTAGAAAAATAGGTTGTAAAATTGCTCACACAGGTACACAAAAGTATATTATGTACAAGGATGTTCACTGCATCATTGTTCTTAAGAGTAGAAAATTGGAGACATGCCAGCTGTCTACCATTAGAAGAGCAGATAAATAAATGATGGTTCTTTGATACAGGGGAGTGCCACAAAAGCTATTAAAGAGGAGAGAGTGTTGAAGTGGCCAACCGTCTGCAAAACATGGTGAGGTTTAAAAGCTAGTGAGAAAATGGTATACATGGTGGTAGCTCATTCCTGTTGTAAGTATATATGTGTCTGCAATATACACAATTAGCATTTGCATAGAAAAGGTTTGGAGGTACATACATGAAACTGTTGTAATTAACCCTGGGAGGTAAAAGAATGGGGACTCTCACCTCAGCTATAGATTTATATTGTGTTTAAAAATTTTAAACAGACATTTGGTTTTTTTACTAATATAGAGAGAGTCATATGATGAAGGTGTACCCATTACCCTGCTTCCATAGTCATCAACTTATGACGAGTCTTGTTTCAGGCACACCCCTGACCACCTATCCCCTCCCATATTATATTGAAGCATATTAAATCTCCAACTCATATCATTTCTTCTGTAAATATTTCAGTGTGTGTCTCTAAAAGATAAGGACTATTTTTAAAAAGTAGCCACATTACAATGATCACACCTTAAAAAGCAACAATAATTCTTTAGTATTATCAAATGTCTATTAATTTCCAGTTATCTCATAAATGCAGGAATTATTTTTGTAATAAGAAAAAAAAGTTGAAAAAGAAAAAATGTCAATCCATAGGGTAGGTTGGTACAACTTTCCTGGAGGTTTGTTTAGTTATGCTTATCGAAAGCCTTAAAAATGTGCTTATCTTTTGACCCAGCAATTCCAAACCATGAATTTATTCTAAGAAAACAAAATGAAAGAGGTACACAGAAACTGTTCACCAGTGTTCAGTGCCTGTTCCAGAGAAGTTGCTTGAAAAATATTTGTTGAATCTGAAGTTGAGATTCTTTGCAGCTTTGTAAAAGAACTAAAGCAACATAACTGTATGACATTAGAGTATCGGCTAAATAAATGAGAGCAGATCCATAAAATAGAATGTTGTTCTGTCATTTAAAATCAGATTGCAATAACACATGTGGATACTCCCCTTCCAAGAGATGGAGCTTAGTCTTAGTACAGCATGGACTTCATGATTGGTGTCCAAAGAATGTAGAACAAAAAGGGGTGAATAGTACTTTTACATTGGTGAAACCCAACAGGCATTTCCTTACCTTAACATCAGCAGTGATAAATCATGTAGAGATCAGGTACCCCCTGATATAATGCAGTGAGAAGGGCACCTCACCACTGTGGTCTTCTCTCTAAACTATAAGCCTAGTCTCATCATAAGAAAAACATCAGACAAACTCAAATTGAGGGGCATTCTACAAAATACCCAAGCACTGCTCTTCACAACTGTCAAGGTCATGAAAAACAAGGAAAGACTCAGAAACTTCACAGACCACAGGAGTCAAAGGAAACTCGTTAGACTGAATGCACGTAGGATCCTGGATGCAGTCCTGGAACAGGAAAAGAACATTCGAGGAAGAACTGGCAAAATCTTAATACAGTTCATAGTTTAGATGATAGTATTTTACTAATGTTAATTTTTTAGTTTTGGCAAAAGTACCATGTTTATGTCAGATGTTAACATTAGTGGAAGCTGGATGAAGAGTAAATGGGGACACTGTGCTCCTGTCAAAAATCTAAAATCATTTAAGAATTTAGTATTATTTTAAAAATACTATTTATTAGTATAGAAATATACTCATGATATATTAAGGGAAAATCTGCGTATGGTCTCATATGGTTTTTGCTGAACGAGCCCATCTTTGTAAAAACATTACAAACAATTTATAGGAGTTGAACATAGCCCAGCTTGATTTGATCACTCCCCAAACACAGGCTTTGGGTACGGGAAACCTGTCTGGTGACATTTCTATATACATATGTGAATAGATATACATGCACATATGAATACACATGCAGGAAAACAAAAGTCTGGAAGCATTATACTTCCGGGGCTGCAGACTCAGAAACGTTAAGGGGCCAGGCAGGTGAGGACCTCAGTGACTTTAGTGAGCTGGAGTGTTTATGATCCTTCTAAAATGGGCAGCAGCTTTGTGGCCCCAGTCAGTTGCTATCTTGTAGGACTTGGAACCAGCCCCAAATCCATGTTGTTATACAAATTTCCAAGGCCCACGCAGCTGGGGGAGAAGGGCCTTCAGGGTCACATGGCCAAAGAGAAATGGGCTGGGACTGCAGGAGGTAGGCAACACAGGCCACCAGCTAGCTAGACCACCCCCGCCTTGGCCTTACCATCTGCCGCAGGGCCAGCCGAAGCTGCTGCTCTCCTGGCATGCAGCCCTGCAGCCCTGCATGCCACCAGGCTGAGGGACGGGATTTGCTTGGAGCCTTCATGCCAGGGTTCTGACCCTCTGGTTCACCAGATCACTTCAGGAGCTGTCACTGTGCCTGTGGTGTGTGTGTGTATGTTATGGATATAGCATCTATTTGGGCATCTGTATCCATGCATGTGCAAATGGGGTCTGGCTGTCTTCAGGGGTATATATAGGCATGACCATGTTATGAGTCTTACATGTGTATTGGAGTGTTTATCCATGGGTCTGGGACTGTGTGAGTTATACATATGCATCCATCTGTGTATCTGTTGTATTGTGTTTGCTTGCATGCCTGTTGTATGTATGGGTATTTCAGTTGCATCCATGCCTCTCTGTGATTATCTATCAGTGTCTGTAGTTGTGTGTCATGTCTGGCTGAGTGTATGTGTGTGTGCATGTATCTGTGAGTGTGTGTGAATGCTGGATACCAGGGGTCAGGAGTTCAGGGTTCAAGTCACTCACACTTAGTACCAGCTTCTTGATTCCTTGTGCCTGGTTCCTGCAAGTCCTCATAAGAAGCACATAGGGTCCAAGCTCCCCCTGCTAGCCTCTGAGCCCTAACAAACCACAAAGTGAGAAGGGCAAGGGTGGGCTGGCTGCAGGGTTTGGGCTTGGAGGGCATGAGATCCACACCTGGTACACACACACATTACATCTGCCGGCCTTTCTTGGCCTGACTCCTGGGGGGCCTCTTACCCTTGGCTAGCCAGGGAGTCTTTGATCCGGGACACACCCTCCAGGGCATGCCGCACTTCATCATCTCCCACAATACTGCATGAAGCATTTATTTATAGAAGGTGAACATAGCCCAGCCTGATCTGATCGCTCCCCAAACAGGCTTTGGGTATAGGAAGCCTGTCTGATGACATTTCTACAATGTAGCTGAGAAGGCTGGCGGGATGTGCAGGGAATCAAGGAAATGGGGGCATCTTGGGCAGAGTAAGAGAATCAGAAAGCCTCAGATTCAGGCTACAAGGGACCTTGGACAACCTCTGGTCCAGTCCCTTGTTTTAAGATGAAGACACTGATCCCAGAGAGGGCAAGATCCTGACCTGGTCACATGGTGAGTCCCTGGAAAACAAGCATTCCCTTCAGAGAGTTGGGTAGCTCCAGAGTTCATGGTCTATAGGAGTTATTCATTCCTTCATTCATTCAGCAAATAGTTATTGAGTATCTACTGCATGCCAGGCCCAGTTCTAAACCCCGAGGATACAGCAATGGACAAGACAGACACAGTCCTTATCCTCATGGAGCTTATACTCTATTCAGAGAGATAGACAATAAACAAAGAAATAAGATAATGTCGAGTTGTGCTAAGGGTTTGAAAATAAAAGTACACCCTGTGATCAATTAGAGTTGTTCTGTCCAATACAGTAGTCCTAGTCACATTTAAATTTCAATGAAGCGAAATGAAAATTTTTGTAGTCTCAGTAGCCAAATTTCAGGTGATCATTAGGTGCACATGGGGCTGGTGGGTACTGTGCTGGGCAGCACAGAGAGACAATATTTCCATTATCACAGAAAGCCCTACTGGATACCGCTGGTTTGGAGAGTGAATAGAGAGCCTGGGGTGTTAGATGGCCAAGGCTGATGATATCTGAGCTGTACTGATGAAAGGGAGCTAGTCACACAATGGTGTATCGGGAAGGAACAGCAGGTGCAAAGTCTGTGAGTGGGAATGAACATGCTGTGTTCAAGGCACAGAAGGGACAGAATGAGAGGAGAGGAGAGGAGAGTGAGATGGTTTTGGGGAGGTCAACAGTGGCCTCTGGGGCCTTGATAAGGAGTTTCTGCTTTATTTTAAGGCCATCAGCAAATGTGGGGGGTTTAAGCAAGGAGAGTGACAAAGTTTTTAAAATATATGGACAATGGATTCATGGGGGATAAGAGTGGAAGTAGGGAGACCTAGTGAGAATGCCATTATGTCACAGAGAAGAAGGTGACTGTGATTCAGGTGAAGGATGGGGATGAGGAAGAGCCACCAGTATATCCCAAATCTCAGGGTCTTGGATCAAGGACCTGAAGCTAAGTTTCACTTGATCCCCAAGCTCCCTCCTTCCCTCCTCTTGGTTACTCCCTCATTAGTACCACCCATCTGTTTTCTCTTTCCCCCACAGGCTGTCTGAAAATCCTCCAGTCCCTGTAAGGAGCACTCAGACCGGTTCCCCAGGCTTCTCTAAGTGTCCCAGGTCCAATTTCTTTTCCAGGGCTTTGCCTGTCTCACCACAACCCCAGACTGCTAAGATAGGCCCATCTGGTTGCCTTGGGTTTGTGGGAAGGTGCTTTAAATCATTTGGTGTTTCATTAACTCTCCCCATCACAATAATTATCTCAGAGCTAATGATGAGGAGGGAGGAGGAACCAGTTTAAACCGGATCCAGGGGGCACTAGAAGAGAAAGCTCAGGCTTCAGTTGCAACAACCACAGAGACTTTGGCTTGATCTTGGGAGGAAGGAACTTCCTCTCTAAAAAAAGCTGATGGCATAGCCATGCATTGCCAGTGGAGGGAACCCTCAAAAGCCCTAAGAATGGGACAAGTAACCTGATCCCTGGAGTGAGGCTGCAGAGACCTGCTGTTTGTTCCTCAAATGCTCAAAGCTCATTCCTCCTCAGGACCTTTGCACTTGTCCTTCTTTCTGCCTGGAATGTTCTTCTCCCAGGACCCTGAGGATTGCTCCTTCTCCATTCCAACTGGCACTTCTTACTCTGAGTCTTATCTGTTTGTCTCCCATACAAGAATGTCAGCTCCCTGAGGACAGAGCTGTTTATCTTGTTTCCTTCTGCACCCCTATGCCTAAAACTGTGCTTTGACACGTGGGGAAGGCTCCATGAGTTTTCTGGAATGAACGTGTGTTCCAGGTGAGTTTGTTGGGGGGCCACACATCTTATTGCATGCTCCTGAGGAAGGGGCCCACATTCCTGTTGGTTGGATCCTGAAACCGAGGCTGAGAGAAGTGAAGTAATTCATCTAAGGTTGCGTGGGCAGTAAGTGGTGAGCCTGGCCTCGAAGGCCTGGTGAGGATGCGAGAGGGACAGAGGTTGGGCGAGGCTGCCAGCACACTGCTTTTCTACGACAGCTCTCTACTTCCTACCAAGCTCCACATGAACACTCACACACCAAGCATCCTTAAGTATGATTGCTGCTGAAGGACACTTGCCTGGAGTGCACATTGGTGGGCCCTGCAGCCCGGAGTTTACACAGCAAATGAAAGAGTCACAGCTGAAAGTCATGCTCATCGTGGACTCAGCCTGGCTCTGCTAATAGACTAAGCCTTGGGTACTTGGTGACTCCACTGGTCACGGGGCAGGCAGACCTGCCCTCCTGGGTGCACTTGGTCACGCCCTGGGTTTACATCCGTTGGGCGGACCTGGGCAGCCTCTTTGAAGAATGTGGCTTATTGTTAGCAATTAGCCAGGATTACTTCCAGAACAACCCCACCTGGAGGTGTGTCTATCCAGGTTGAGAGGGTGGCTGGGGAGGTGTTAGAGGAAAGTTGTCCCCTCCTCCCTGAGATGGGCTGAGCAGCTTCAGGAATAAAGACCAGAGTCCCCATTACTATAACCTTGCAAGCACATACACATATGACTTTTAAAATGAAAAAGTGAAAGAATAATACATGTTATAAAAATATCTTCTATAGCACTTACCCAATGCCAGGACAATTCTAGACACTAGCTCATTTAATCTTCACAACTCTCTGAAGAGGGAGTGTGATCATGACCTCTATTTTGCAGATGGGAAGTCTGAAGCCTGGGTGACTTGCCCAAGTTCACAGAGATAGTGAGCAGGGGAGGCAGGACTCACACCTAGCATTGCCCCAGATCCTCGTTGCTTTTAAACAGTACGTCGAACAGCAATTAAAACCATGGTGAACACTAGACAGCACTCTGGAACCACATGGTAGGGCCCAGAGAATATGGCATTTGAAGGCTGAATCCTAGCTCTGTTCCATTCTTGCTCATGACCTTGGGTAAATCACCTCTCCTTACTATGTCTCAGTTTCCTAATCTGTAAAGGGAGGGGGTGTGATACCACCCCCAACAGTATCCCCATGGGCTATTTGTTGTGAGAGTGAAATGAAGTCCTGAATGCAAACTGCAAAGTATTGTGTACATGTGAAGAGCACCTTTGACACTTAGAGTCTAATTTGCATGGTGTTCATTAGTGTATGATCCTCATCTTTCCTCCTTGACTATGTTCCTTGCACATAAGAGATCACATCAAAGTCATCTATCGTTCTACAGGGCCTGGTCCAGAATTTGCTCAAAAAAAAAAATCTTTATCAATCACATGATACAATGTGCCATAATGGCTAAAAGTGCAGGCTCTGACTGGTGCAAGCACTTTGGAAAACCATTTGGTAGAACCCACTAACACTAAACAGATGTGCACCCAACCCAGTAACTGAGTCATTCCATTCCTGGGCATCAGCCCAGTAGATATGGGTGCTTATGTCCATCCACCAAGAGAGACATACCAAAATGTTCATAGTGGCTTTATTTGCAATAGCCAAGAACTAGAAACAGGGGAATGTTGTATATTCACGCCATAGTATATTTACACACATTAACACTCAACATTGGAAAATAAACTGATGATAAATGCAGTCACATGGGTGAAGCTCAGAGACATAATGTTGAGTTCAAGAACCCGAACACAACAGAGAACATGCTATCTGAATTCCATAACAAGAATTCAAGAAGAGACAAATGAATATGTGGTGCTAAAAGTCAGACTAACAGCTGCTGCTGGTGGAGGAAGATGTTGCATGGGAAGGGGCACAAGGCAGCCTGCTGAGCTGCCGAACATGCTCTGGGTCTTGATCTGGGCAATGGTCACACACATGTGTGCATGTGTCCATCAAGCTGAATCCTTCAGATTTGTACATTCTGTGGTATGGAAGTTATACATAGTTGGTGGGGGGTTTTGTTTGTTTCTGTTTTTTAATGACTATGTCTGAAAAAAGAAACACAAGAGCCTGACTTAGATCTTGCTGCTACTTCCATGCTGGGCAACTTTGGTTAGGCACCTTCCCTGCCTTTCAGGGCCATCATCTCTCAGCAAGGGGATAATGCCACTGCAGTAAGAAAGGGACTCTCCAGGGATGAAATGGGATATGAGCACAGTGAAATGGGATACTTAGCACAGTGCCTGGCCCAGAGGAAGTATTCAACAGTTGATAGCTATTATTAATAATAAAAGATTTATACCATAAGCCATGAGACATTTATTCCACAAATATTTACTAAGCTCTCCATGTGCCAGACACTGGGCTGGGCTGGGCTCTGTGGAGAGTAGACCTAGCCCTTTCTCTCCATGAGTTGACATTCTGGTTCCTTTGCTCATTCAACACTCATGCATTGTGACTTGCCCCAGGTTGTACAGCTGATAAATGCTTTGGCTGGGACCCACAGTGGCTCTTCTGGCTGTTCCAGAGGTCCCTGCGCAATGCCACAAGAGGGGCAGAGGGAAGTGCTGGGAGTTAGTTACAAAAGGAATGTGACTTAGTGAGTGAATCCTAAGCTTCCTTGCCTCACAGTGGTAGAACTGAGGCATGTCTGCTATCTCTTTAGGGCCCCCAGGCGGAGCGGGCCACCCCCTGTTTCCCAGCCTACTCACTACGCTCACATTGGTCTCCCTCCCTCCCCGATCTACTTCTTCACTCTCCTACTGGTGCTTCTTGGGACCATCTCCCCACAAAATGACTTGTCCCCAAATCCTGTCTCAGAGTCTGCTTTTAAGAAAACCCACCTGAGCGAGCTGGCCATTGGCCACATGATGGGGAGCCAGAGGGAGTGAAGATGGCCCCTGGCTAGGGGTATGGGCCCAGCCAGCCATGAAGCCTACTTCCATTCAGAAAGCTTCTGCAAAGAGCAGGGAGCCTTGCTGTGGCTACAGCCATGATCTGGCTGCCCTCCCAGTCCTGAGTCCCTCAGGTGGCCACAGCCACCTGGAGAAGGAGGGCTAGATTTCAGTAGGACTGAATATTGGTCTTGGCCCCGAGGAGAGGGGAGCTATACAATTGGGGGATGGAGTCAGGTAACCCCCAGGGCAGGGCTCGTCCAGAGCACCCCTTGTGTGCCCCTGCTGCCCCTCTTTGCCCTGGGCACCTCAAACACCCAGGTCTGGACACACAGGGCTCTGGACCCTGCTCCTGGCCAGCCAACAAGTCCTGAGGCTGATGGCCTTCCCTGAAGGTCTCTGAGGCTGGGCTTTTATTTTCTTCCTCTTCCCCCACACTGCGTGCCTGTACTCTGAGGCTTTGTGACCTTTTCAAGGCTGGTTAGGCTGCTCTGGAGTTTGGTGCTTGGGCCACAGGGCCCAGGGCAGTGTCAGAGCAGATATCTGGGGTACAGGTGGCAGAGCCCCATCACAATGTCAAGAGATGCTGTAGAATTGGATTCCAATGGCCATGAATGCTTCAAGTCCATCTTTCTTGTTGTGAATCCTCCTAGACTCTACTTCAATAACCACAGCAACAGGCAAGATAATGTCTCCTTATTTAGGGGGAGTCTTTACAGAAGTGATCAAGTCATAATGAGGTCCTTAGGGTGGGCTTAATTTGGCATAACTGGTATCCCTTATAAGAAGGGGAAATTTGGAGACAGACAGACAGACATGCAAAGAGAGAAGATTATTCGAAGAGATACAGGGAGAAGATGGCCAGTAAAGGAGAGAAGCCTGGAACAAATACTTCCCTCAGGGCCCTCAGAAGTAACCAGCCTTGCTGACAGACACCTTGTTCTTGAACTTCTAGTCTCCAGAAATGTGTGAGACGGTAGGTATGTGTCTTTTAAGCTCCCCATTCTATGGTGCCTTGTTACAGCAGTCCTAGCAAACTAATACACATCTTTACTGAGATATACAGTTGACTGTCGAGCAACATGGGTTTGAATTGCACAGGTCTACTTATACACAGATTTATGGTATCTATATATTAGAAAAGTTTTTGGAGATTTGTGGCAATTTGAAAAAACTCACAGATGAACTGAAAAAATTTCAAAAAATATTAAGAGTTAAGTATGTCATCAATGCATAAAATATATGTAGATACTATTTTATCATTTGCTACCATAAAATAACACAAATCTGTTATAAAAAGTTAAAATTTCTCAAAACTTACACACAAAAACACAGACCATACATGGAACCATTTACAATCAAGATAAATGTAAACAAACATAAAGGTGCAGTATTAAATCATAACTGTATCAAAGTAACTATAGTACACACTGTACTACTGTAATAATTTTGTAGCCACCTCCTGTTGCTATTGCAGTGGGTTTGTATTAAGAGTATCCGCTTAAAATGCCAAATGACCCTAATCTCCAGTAAACTGCATATCACAGTACAAAGTGATCTCTCATGGTTCTTGTGTATTTTTCATCACGTTTGGTGCAATACGGTAAACCTTGACTAACATCAGGGGACCCATTCGAAATGATGGGAGTGTTCCCAAGTTATGCTGGAAATTCTCCCAAGAAGCAGAGAAAAATCATGACAGCAAAAGAAAAAGTTGTATTGCGTGATATGTATCATAGATTGAGGTCTGCAGCTGTGGTTGCCCACCATTTCAAGATAAATGAGTTTGGTGTAAGGACCATTATAAAAAAAGAAAAGGAAATTCATGAAGCTGTGGCAGCAGCTATACCAGCAGCCATGAAAGCCTACTACACGTGAAGATGACAAAGATGAAGACCTTTATGATCATCCATTTTCACTTAATGAATAGTAAATAATCATCATGCCATACAATTAGTAAACTTGTGTGTTGTGCATGTATGTGTATGTGTCAAAATCTAATAACTGTATGGCAAGAACTATATGAGACATTTTTGGGTCAACACCATCATCATCGCCTAAGGATTCATTATGTGTAAAAGACTTGCATGAAGTGGATAGCCTATTCTTACATAGGCATAGGGTAAGTGATAGTTAATATACAAATAATAATGTGTTAATTTTCTTACTGTTTTATAACTTTGCTTTCAAAGTATAGTATGCCTTTCTCTTTAGTAATTGTAGAAACTGTATAACAGCCTATCATCACAGGTAAGTGGTTTTTTTTAAAATGTAGCAATGTTTTCAATATTGTATTATGACTATGACTAATACTGTATGCCATAAAATTTCATATCAATTTATTCAGTAGTGTGTAGGCTAGGCTATTGTGAAACAATTGTATCAATTACATTAGGCTACCATAAAGCAATCATATTTGCTGCTTCTTTGTTATCAAAGTATGAATCATTAATGCCTATAAATAAATATGAATTTCTTTTTCGTATTATCCTTTCATTTTTGATGTCTAGTGTCAGTAATATGTATAACATTACAGTGTTTTGTATCGTATAAAACAATGGTGATGTAAGTACTGACAGATACAATTCATTTTGTTAACAGATGATGTGAACTTATGGTATCTATAAATACGTACAGTACTGTAAACTTATTTTCTCTTCCTTATGATTTTCTCAATAACATTTTCTTTCTCTAACTTACTTTATTGTAAGGCTACAGTATCTAATGCATATAACATATAAAATACATGTTAATCGACTGTTTATGTTATTGGTAAGCCTTCTAGTCAACAGTAGGCTATTAGTAAGTAAGTTTTTGGGGAGTCAAAAGTTATACTGGATTTTCGACTATATAGGGGTTGCATGTAAGGGCCCTTATACCCTGTGTTGTTCAAGGATCAACTGTAACTCGTGTATCACAAAATTCACTCATTTAAAGCATACAATTCAGTGCTTTTTATTCTGTTGACGGAGTTGTGCAACGCACACCATGATCTAAATTTAGAGCATTTTCTTTGCTCCAAAAGGAAACCCTGTACCCATTAATCAGTGAAACCTTACCCTCTCCAACCCCAGCCTGTGACAACCACTCAATCTACTTTCTGTCTCTACTGCTTTGCCTATTCTGAACATTTCATATATATACATTTCATTTCATACAATGCGGTCTTTTTGTGACTGGCCTATTTTATTGAGTATAAGGTGTTCAAAATTCATCCACGTTGAAACATGTTATGGTACTTCATTCCTTTTTAAGGCTGAATAATAATCCATTGCATAGATATACCATATTTTATTTACCCATTTATTTGTTGATGTGTAATTTAATTTTGTTTTAGAAAGAGGATCTAAAGTATGGCAAAATGTTCACATTTATTAAATCAGAGGTGAGAAAGATAGCTATTTGTTATGCTTCTTTATATTTTTGGATGTTTGAAAGTTTTCATCATTTTTTTTTCCCCTCTTTAATTCCACCTCCCCCCCTTTCAACCCTGACCCATGGATGTTGCCATTTCCCCTTAAGAACTGGATCTCCGAAGGCGGGGCATCCCCTCCCACATGCTCATGGGGTGCACCTGGGGCCAAGCACTCCCGGCGCACTCAGGGGTCCTGGTGCACCCGGGGTATGGTCTGTGGCTCCACTTGGAGCGCGAACCCAGGACCTTCTGCGTGCAAAGCAGACATGCTAACCACTACACTATGGAGCCACCCCCGATTTCATCATGCTAATATATAATGCTAATAAATATATTTTTAAAATACATATTGCAGAATGAGTCTCCAGCCGTTGAAGGAAGATTATAGTTGCTGACATGATAAAGGAAAAGATAGGACTAATACTAATGAAAAAGAAAAGGGATTCCAGAACCTTCTTTCTCAATTTCCTATTTCCCTGTGACCCTAATGTCTCAGGGACAGGGATGCTACTTAACAGCCTTGGATATAAGTGTTGCAAGGACAGGAACCACATCTGTTGAGTTCTCAGCTGCCTTCCTAATGAGGCCCAGCCCAGGGTCAGTGCTCAGAGAAAACGTGGACTATTTCCTGAGAGTGGTGGGCCTGGCCACTGTGGGAAGGGGCCAGCCAGGCTCTCTTGGCCTTGCCTGGGCCAAGGTCCCCAGCTACTAAAGATTTCTCCTCTTCCTATCTGAAGGCTTGTTCTAGCCAGACTTTGGTGATCTGTCTCATGCACTGCTGGGGAGCTCCCTCTCCTATGAGGTGGTTGTCTCTCTGCCAACCACCAGGGATGGGTGCCCCAGGATCTCCTCCCATTGGAGAAGTGGTCCAGTGGCATGGCCCAACATAGAAGGGCTCAGAAGTCAAACATGTTTGGAGGCAATGGCATGAACTAACTAACGTATTGCTGCCGTTCATTGAACACTGAATGTGTGCCAGGCATCAGCTCTGGGCTTTATGTTGCATTTTATCCTCCTGGCAGCCCTGAGAGGAGGACCGTAATTACTCTTATTTGAAAGATGAGGCTGAGGGGGGCAAAACACTGGCCAGAGGTCCCATGGCTGGGGAGGGACACAGTCAGGACTCAAGTTTATTCTACACCCACACCCTCCTTGTTAACTCACCAGCAGCAGATTAAAGTTTCTGGAACTCCCCAACTTAGCTGATCATGGAGTCCTAGCTCCTCTAATTCATGGGCGCAGCCTTCAGGGTACATCTTGGGCAATGCAGCTCTGGGCCTCCCAGGTCTGTGCCACCTGAGTCTCCCAGGCCCTGCTGCTTCACAGATACTTTTTCTTGGCATTTGTGGCCAGGCATTGAAACAAAGCTGTCTATGTTTCCCTGAGCCTGTGTGAATTTCATCCTGCTTGTATTTCACAGCAGGGAAATCTACATTTTTCACCCAAGGTGATAACTTAACTTTCAAGAATTGTGCCTTGATGGTGGAATTTTTGTCGTAGTGGCTGAAATACAGCCCTAGGCCTATCGGAGAGGAGCTCAGACCCTCCTGTGGATTGGAGGTGGAGGGCGGGGTGGTTGTGCTCACCCTGCTCTAAGGAAATGCCACGCCCCACCACACCCCAAGACTGGCTAAGCCCAGAAAGGATGTCTGTGGTCCCATCCTTCAGGGAGAAGGTGAAATAGTGTTTTTATGGAATGAGCTTCGGAGGGAGCCAAGACGGGGATGGAAGAAAGAGCAGACCTAGTCTTCCTCCTACAAGACTGGCACTCTTTCCTCGAAACCTTGCAAAATAAAACTGTGTGGCCTCCCATGGTCTGGCGTTCCATGGCATTGCTGAAATGCTGGGAAGGCCAGGCACTTGGCTGCCTGTGGCCCAAATGGTCTCAGCCCTCATTGCCCTACAACACGTGCCACTGAGCAAGTGGGCCCCTCCCACTTAATTTGAGTACTAGGAATGTTGTCATCTGGCCACCCACAGCCTTATCAGCTCAGCCTTTCTCAGGATTGCTGGATAAAGGGTGTGGGCAATTTTAGGACTCCTAGAGATTCTGGGAATGAGTCTTTGCCAACCCACCTCCCCACCCTCCCCCACCCCACCCCACACACATATTGCTGGCTCTCAGAGTTGGAAGGAACCTTTTTCTACCTCCTCACTTAAGGGGAAACTGGCCCAGAGGAAACAGGGACTTGCCCGAGGGCATGACAGTTTTATTAGTGCAAGGGACCCTTGCTCTCAACCTCTCCTTAGAAAAGACCACTTGGGGCCAGCCCCTTGGAAGACTAGTCACCACAGCAGAGGCTGGTGGTGATAGGGTTTCAGTTGAGGCACCAAATGGAATTGGCAGAGTGCTGGGCAAGCAGCCAGCAGGCCAGGCTTTAGCCCCTGCTCGCCCAGACTTGCAGGAAGGATCTCTAAGGATCATCTTGTTCTAGTTTAGGAGCCTGGAGGCCAGAGGGGGTTAAACAGGCTGTCCTGGCAGCCATGGAATGAGACATGTGACAAGAAGCAGGAAGAGGTCGGGTCAGCACAGTAGTGTCAGATTTGAGGTCAGATCACACTGGCCTTGTGGGTGGAGTCAGGGACATGAAGAGATGATAGGCAGAGGAGGGCACGGTGGACTTCGTTTCTCCATTTGCCTGTTAATTCTATGTCAGCCCAGTTGTTGATTTGCTGTCCTTGCATGTTCTTGCTTCCTGGCCAGAAAGTTGAATGCCAGACAAACCCAAGCTGTGAGAGCACAGACAAGGCAGGGCCGCTAGCCTGGTGCACGTGTTGCGTCCGCATGTGTGACAGAAACACACAACCACTAGGCAGGCATGGGTAAATCCCCTTCCTCTCCCATCTTCCCCTCTCTCTTTTCTCTCAGTATTTCTTCCCATCAGACTTAAATGCTCTCACTGAAATGAAAGGTGCCCCAGCAGCTGCCCCGAGGTATGTGGGGTGGTGGGAAGAGAGCAATCATGGCATCAGCTGTACTCATCCAGGTACTGTTGGAGGAACCTGGGCGATTCCTTCCCCTCTCTGAGCCTTAGTTTCCTCAGATGCAAAGTTGATAGAGGGCAGCAGTGGGCAGTGAACAAGGTCACCAGTGGAAAACTGTGTGAGGGCTCAATTTACACCCATGCCCCTCTGAATGTCCTGTGTGGTAAGAATGGTCACAGCCCAGCTAACAGTTTACCTTCCTCTGGTTCAGCCCCCAAGTCTCGACTGCACAGGACTCTGTTAAAAACACAGGTTCGGTTCTGTTTACTTTTCTGCTCAACCTCCTGCCAATGGCTTCTCAGCATACTCAGAGCTACACTTGGTTGGCCCCCAAAGCTTCCTGGTTCCTTGGCCTGACGCTGCTTCCCTCTTCTGCCTCATCTCTCCTCTGCCGATCTCCCTTTTGGGGTCTCAAAATGCCTGCTCTTTCCTGCCTCAACTCTCCCTCCTGCTGTCCCACTGCCCAAAAGAATCTTTGCAGGCTACCCTCTCTGAGCTATCTTCCCTACATGCCCTCTAAACAGGTGCCTCTGTCTTTGGTCCCCGCTCAAGACTTTGGGGACTCGAACACTTGCTCCAGGCCTGGCTCCGCTACTGGGCTAGAAGTTCTACCAAGTCAGGTGGGAGATCTCCACTGCCCTCTTCTGTTTCCTTGACCCTAGGCCAGCACAGAACACACTGGAAGTGTTAAGTGATGACAAATGAATTTTGTAGTCCACCCTGGGTTTTTAGTAAAGCTGAGGACTGTTCTGGGGTGTGGCACCAGGGCGGACTTGGAGTGGGCCCTGTCCAGGGAGGGCCTGGGAGTGAGAATGCTGCCATGGCGTTTTGCCACCACCTGCTCCTGAGTGGGTGGATAGGGTCCTAGAGGCCTTGCAGCCAGCCAGACAGGTTCCCCAAGCTGGTTTGGCAGGATTGCCATGGACTGCCCTTAGCTCTACAGTACAGCCCCACAGTACACACCTGTGGCCGGGTTACTTGGTGAAAGGCCTGAGAGTTCCGGGCTCAGGAGACCTGGCTGAGCTTCTCCCTAGCCTCAGAGACATCCCCTGGGCTCCCTGGCCTTCTCTGCAGGAACCAGACCCTAACAACATCCACAGGTACCTTCCATGCAGGAGCTCTGCCTGGGCTGGAGGATCAACAGTGAGTTAAGTGAGAAGGATAGGATCCCAGCCTTTTATGGCTGGGGCGTGGGAGTGGGGAAGCATGAGAGTCTTGGAAGAGCTCCACCTTCACTAGGGTCCCCCAGCCCGAGACAAGGATTTGAGTGCAGGCGGCTAACGTGGAGGTCATCCGAAAGCACCTGTAGGGAGTGGGAAAGTGAGACAAGAAAGGGAAAGAGCCCAGATGGGGTGTATTAGTGGGCATCTGGGGCTCCCTTCCCTGCAGAACTGCCCCCAGAGTCAGCCAGTCCTGCCACCAGCCAGCTGATGCCACCCACTCCCACCAAGCTTTGGCTGCAGGCTATTCCAGGCTTAAGGGTAATGGGGTTAATTTGGCAGTTACCCCTGGTGCGCAATGTATCACAGAGAAAGCCCTTCTTGGGGAAGGCCTGGGGTAGTTCTATGTCAGCTTCTGCTACAACATTTAAGGACCTTTCCAAGGCCATCTAAGGAATGGTGGTTTCTGTAATAAGTCACACCTCTTTCCCCAACCACCACCACCACCACAACATGAGTATGTAAAACTTTTGAGGGACACCTAGTTATTCCCAAGAATATTCAGAATAAAACCTGTCTCTCTGGTCAACGTGGTCTGCAATGGCCTGAGCCCTGTGTGTCCTGGATCCCATCTGCATTCGGCCTCATCCTGTCTGACTCTGTGCTGTGCACTGTTCCAGCCAGGCTGGTTTCCAACTGTTCCCAGAATCTTGGCAGCTCTTTCCAGCTCCAAGGTCTTTCTCATGCCATTCCCATTGCCTACCATACACTTTGCCCTGTTTCTATTCTTACCTGGTCTTGGTCAAGGAATGGTCTCCTGACCTATATCCACTGGGACACTTTCCCTGTGGCCTCCTTGTCCCTGCACAGCAGTTATCGGGGTTGTATTTTAGACGTTCACTTGTTGAGTGGCCCTGCCTGCATGCTGTGATACCTGGCCATTCAGGAATGTTTACTGAACGAATGAATGAACACTCAACAGCAATCTAGAACTGGAGTCCCAGGTCCACAGGTGCCTCCAGTGAGATGTACAACCTGGGCGAGCATTTCTTCTGCACTGTGTCTCCTCCATCCATGGAGGTGACTGGTCCCCACACTCTCTGAAGGTCCTGCTGGCTCTGATCTTTGAGGTTCTAGGACATAATTATCAAGGGAGACTCATTGTCCACAGTCCCAGAGCTAGAAGCACAAAAAGCTCTTAGACCAATTAATGTCATTGCCTTCTGAATAAAGAGTGGGACCCCTGGCCTAGATGTGAGGACAGGGCAGAGGAGGCTGCAAATGCTTGGTAGGGTCGGTTTGGTCCTTAGTCACATTGAATCTGGAAATGGGAGATGCTATGGAGAAAGCAGACTCCCAGCTAAAGGGGAGAAGACCCTAACTCAGACTCTTCCCCCTCTAACCTTGACCTGAGGTAGGAGAGCATACACATCAAGGTTTCTGAAACCACTGAAATCCTCTCTTGTATGTCAAGCCTAAACAAAACAAGCAAGACTACATTGAGGAAATATAGATTAGCTCACAGAAGCAAAACAATGTGAAGAACCAGGTGTTGGAAAGGACTGGTCTGGCCATGAGATTTAGGTAACAAAACACACAGGCATCCGTTGGATGAATGTACTTCCTCTGCTTCTATCGTTGAGACATTCTGCTCAAGTCTCAAATTCCCTTAATATGTAAAGCCCTGTAAGTCAATAAAAGAAAAAAAAATTGCAATAGAAAAATGAGCAAGAATATACAGTCCACAGAAGAGGAAATAAAAATTACTCTAAATTTTATGAAAGATAATGTTTAATCTTATTCAAAATAGAAATACAAATTGAAATTACAGTCCAATGCCATTTTTCACCTATCAGATTGGCAATGATCCAAAACTTCAATAACACTGTGTTGGCATGGAGTTAGGAGACAAGTATTCACATACATTACTCGTGGGACAGCCGTCATCAAAATGTTTAAATGCACATGCCTTTTAACCTAAACACTCACTCCTAGGAATTTGTGCTACAGAAACATTTGCATGTGTATAAATGACACTAGTACAGGATACTTACTGCAGTATTTTTTTTTTTTTATAATAGCAAAAGTTTGGAAACAAATACCCATCAATAGAGGATGATAAACATCATAGAGATATATCCACTCAATGAACACTGTGGCTATTAAAAAAGAATGAGGCAGCTTCTTACATCTCGATCTGGAATGATCACCTAGATAAATTATTAAGTGAAAAGAGCAATGTTCAAGGACAGAGTATAATCTACGCATGCACATTTGTTAAAGTCTCAGTTTCCTGTCTTTTAATTCAGGAAATACACCTTTGTTCTGTTGTGACTCCTTTTCTTGCTTTGTCCAAGTCTGATCCTGGGTGTTTCCATGCAGCTCTGCCCTGGCCTGAGTGTGCTTTGACTTCCAACCGTCTGCACCTGAGATTCTTCTCGAGGGGGCTGTCCTCAGACTACTGGAGATATCGTCCCTCCTTGCAGAGAACTAGAGAGTCACCTTCCTCCAGGATGGCCCTTAACTAGTGACTGACAGGAGGGGGTGCATGAAAGCCCAGCATCTTAGCCCAGGCTGGGAAACTTGGGATATGGCTCAGTCCCCCATGGTGTGGGAGGTGGGAGGTGATGAGGGTGAGGGTGTGGGCGTGGGTATGAGAAATTCCTCTTGGTAGGTCTCTGCTGGGCTTACAGCCTCATCTGGCTTCTTTCCTTCTTTATCTGCTCCCCCTTATTCCCTTACCACTCTCCCCAAGTGCACTTCCTTAATATATCACTGCCACATAAATCAGGGTCTGCTTCTGGGAAATGTGACCCAAACATCTCCTCTCTTCACCTGCTCCTTACTTCTTTTCTGCCTTTCCTCATGCGTGGAGGGCTTATAATGTGCTAGATATCTCCTCACAGCAGTGTTGTGCATAATATTAATAAAATACTAAAAATAATATTACCACAAGTATTATGTATTAATTAGCATCTATGCGCCAGACCCTGGGTTAAGCACTATATGCATTATCCCATCTAATCCCCAAAACAACCTTTATGCTTAGGTATTTTGATTATTTCTGTTTTACCAGTTATTGAATTGAGGCTCCCAGAGCTAAGCCACTTGTCTCAGGTCCCATTTGGGAAGTGGCAAGTGGTTTTGAAGTCTTTGTTTTGAAATTTGGCTCTAATAATAAATTCGTAGCCACTATTATATTGAAAATAGCATGAAATAGTATGAAAGCTCCACGTGCCAGGAACATCTGCATTCTCAAAGTAGCCAAAATAAGGAAAGATTTACTTTTCCAAAAGATTCTCTATTGTGCTGTATAAATACACACCCCACTCCCAGAAGCAAATCTGAGAATAAGAAATGGGACATTCAAGGTAGGCAGAATTCTCGGGATTGACCTATGTTTGCAGAGGTGGGAAGGGAGCCTGCCACTGGGAAAGATGCCCCCAGCCCTATTGCAGTAAGCTATGGCCCTCTGCTTTCCAGGGGACCTTGAGACAGAGTAAAGGAACCGTTGATACATTTGCATACTTTACTAGTGAGACTCCCTGCATTCCAATCTTGCATCTCCTCTAAGACCCATGTGCCATTCTGAATGGCAGGACCCCATTCCTGGCTCTGAACCTGGGTGTCCTGGGACAGGTAGGAGAGTCAGCCTGGGAGGAAGGAGGATTCCTGGAAGCCAATCTCCCACTGAGATTCTTGGAAAAAACTTAACTATACAAGGAAGTACTGTGAACATAAGTAAAGCCCACTGAGCCTGAAGAAACTCTAGCTCCAGCTCACCTCCCTGTAGCATCCTTAAATGCCCATGGCCACTCCAACACCACTCATGCCAAGGAAAAGGTGAAAGGGAAGACGGATTGCATAGAGATGGTGGTCTTAACACACTATGGTTTATTATCTTACTCGTGCAATGTTTTATACAGCATATGCCCAGGCCAGGAGTGGAGTCCACTTGACAAACCAGCCATAAGCACCAGCATCCTAGGAGGTGCCCTGACCTGAGATCTCTGCCTAAGAGAATCCTCCACATTAGATGAGAGATGGGGCTTGAGTTTGAGTTCCACCAAAGATGGACGGGAAAAACAAAGGCTGCCTCAGAGGAAGCTGAGGGCTTAGGGAGATGTCAGAAAATCAAGAAAATATTGTGTGCTTCAGCATAGGCTCTAAAGAGATGTCAGCTCCTGAGGGGACAAGGGAACGGGGTTGCTCTGAACTTAACCTTCCTGTTCTAGAGGCTTTGCCGTGTCGCTCCTAGGAAGAATCTGGGTTCCTCTTGTCTTGAGCTTCTCTGTGATAAGATACCTGAGCCGCCACTTACAACCAGATGGCCCTGGCACCTGCACAGGTTCTGAATAGATGCCCCTTGTACTTTCCACTTATTTCACTGATTTTCTACATCTAGGGTCTTGTTCTTAATCCCAGCAACAGTAAGTAAGTCAGAGGCCTTTGACCACATTTACTGATAAAATTTTCATTGATATATTGACAATTGATAATATTGATTGATAATATTTATTTAACCATGTTGACTGATAATAATTTTGCAGCTAGATCTTCAACTGCAAAAGAGCAAGGGCTACATGTTGTTCCCACTGTCTCTCCATCTTCAAGGGTGCTTGACACATACGAGACTTCTGATGGATGAACAGTGACCATTTGTTGAGTCTTTTGCACAAGGTTACAGACATACTCTCGGTATGGACTAACTCTTTCACTTCTCAGGACAGCCCCATTTTTCAGATAAAAAGAAGGCTCAGAAAGGAGAATATGCTTTTCCAGGGTCACAAGGAAGTGGTGAGGCTGGGATTTGAACCCATCTGTCAGATTCAATACCTCCTTGATAAGATAGGGAAAGAGAGCAGCCCGATTCTGGCTTTAGGAACTGGGCAGGGTGGGCCAGGATGGGGCAGAACACCATCCCCTCTCTCTGCTATGCTGAAGGTTCACATGGCCCTTTTCTATTACACTCTTTTCTTCTTCACAAGCCCCACTCTCACTGAAAACAGAAGAGGCCCACCTGAGAAGAGCATTTTGGAGGGCATGTGGTGCACAGAGGGCTCTAAACCTGTCCCCCACGTAGAGAGCAGCTCTCTGCAGGATGATTCTCTGTCGGTCAAAAAAGATGCAGGTATCTGGGGAAGGGACTGAGGGAGGAAGGAAGGAGCCATTCCTCTTCAAAGGGGTGCCTGCCTTTGGTTCCTGAGGAACCCTTGGCGTTTCTGTCTGTGGAGGCCAGTTCCAAACATGTCAGCTCAGCACCCTCCTCAAAGGACAGCCCGTCCATCTCTTGCCACAGAGCAGATCTTCTGGGCAGCCATCTCATAGAGTTCTGAATTTTTGAGCATCAAATTTAAATATAAAAAAATAATTTGTGTTCTTTAAAGAGGTTTTAAAAACATAGAAAAGTACCACAGAAAAATAAAATAACTCACCACTTAGAAATAACCACTTTCTCTCCAACATTTTCTGATGACAAATTTCAAACATACAGAGTAGTTGGAAGAATTGTATGAAGAACTCCCATGCATCCACTGCCAGGATTCTGCAACTCACATTTTCTGTTTACTTGCTCACAGTTCTATCCATTACCAGGCCCCGATTTATCCACTGATTTATCTTACTTTTTGATGCATTTCAAATTAAGTTGAAGACAACAGCATGCTCTCCCAGAACACTTTAGCATGAATATTATTTATTTGAGTGAGATAACTTTTTAAGACTTTTATTATGGAAAAATTTAAATGCACAAAGTGGAGAGAGCAGTATAATTATATCAGAACACTCATCACCTAACCTCACCAAGTGCCAATATTTTTCAATCTTGTTTAATCTATCCCCCACCTATTTTTAAATGAAAAATTACTAATTTTCTAAAAGTAAGTTCTGCTTTAAATTGTTAAAGGTAATACATACTTGAAATAATCACTATAATAGTTGATTCAGGCATTCAATGGGATGCTAATCTATGAATAAAAACTTGGTGGGAAATAGGATATTCATACAGAATATCACTCAGAAATTACTTACTAATTACAAAGAAGGCACTTACCTTTATACTGGAGAGACTAATGGATACCATCTTAAGCAAATGATTAAAGTTAACGTCATCAATGATGAGACAGGCTGACTTTGCATGACTCTAGGTATGATGCACAAGGAAAAACAACATCACTTCTGTGATACTTCAAAAATTCACAGCATGAATCTAACAATGAGAAAACATTACACAAACCCAATGTAGGGATATTAGAATACAAAGCAACTATCTATACTTGTAAAAATCAAGATCATAAAAACAAAGAAAGGCTGAGGAACTGTTCGAGGATTAAAAGAAACAAAAGAAATGTGATAACTATAAGCAATGTGTGAGCCTGGTTGCAGGGAAAAGTGCTATAAGGATGTTATTGGGACATGTGGCAAAATTTAAATAGGGACTGTATACTAGATAGATTTCTGAATTCACTCCCTATCCTGCGGTTAAGAGGGATGCCTTGATCTTAGGATCTTAGGAAGTCACACTGAAGTGATTGGAGTGAAGAGCCTGAGGTTTGCAGTCTACTCACAAATGGCTCAGAAAAACAACTTCATATACATGTATACATAATACATCATGAATAGAATTATAACATTAAATATAACATATCCTATATTATGTGTAATATGTAATACATTATTTTACTATATATTATCACACAGAGTGAGAGAAAATAAATGTGATAAAATGTTAACAATAGGTCAATTCTATATGGAAAATCTTTTTCTTATTCACATAAATTTTCTGTAAGTTTGAAATTACTTCAGAATAGAAAAATTTTAAATAATGCATGTACATGACAGAGAATTCAGCCATTCATAAGGCACATACAGGGAAGCAGGGCTTCCCTCTCACCTGGGGCCGTCACTTAGTTCTCTCACAAAGTCAGCCTCTAACTGACTCACAGGCAATCATGTCACCTCCCTTCCCCAACTACACATAGTTTTGTATCCTGCCCTTTTCATGCATGATTATAATATGAGCATTTTTCTGTGTTATGAAAATTTCCTCAAAAATATCACTTTTAACGGCCCCCTAGTAGCACGCCCATGATTTCTTTAGCTAGTCCTGATTTTTGGAACTTGAGTATTTTTCTGCCTTTTCACCACTGTGAATAATAATAATAATAATGCTGCAATGAACAGCTTTATATGTTCATCTCTGCTGTACCTCTGACCAGTCTCTTCAGTAAGATTCTGAGGAAACAGAACTGCGGGGAGGACTGCTGGCTTTTAAAGGCATTTGTAGGTCCTGTTTAGCAGCGTTCCAACATTCCATAAAGATTGGACCAACAGGCACGCCCACCAGTGGCAGGCATCTGTTCCTTAGCTCCTTGGCAAGCTCAGTATTATTACAAATCATTAAAACATTTGCCATTCCAAGATGTCCTCACTGGATTTCGTTGCTTTCTTGGATTATGGATATATCTATTTTTGTCGGTGTCCTTCTGTGCATTGTCTACTTTTCTCAGTCTGTCACCGTGCTTTTCTCATCAATTTGTGGTAGTTGTGAGGACTAACATGTGGTAATGCTTGTGAGGGGCTGCAGCAGCACAAGGAAAACATTCTGCTATGCCGGCCCAGGTACCACCCCACTGCCTGGGTCACATTCTGGTTCTGCTTGCTGGCTGAGCCACCTGGCTGGGCTGTTTATCCTCAGCGTGCCTCTATTTCTTCTTCAATGTGAGGGGTTGTTGAGGATTACGGAGCTGACTCACGTGAAATACTCAGAACCACACACTGCAACACATTAAGTACTCACAAAAAAAAAAAAAGGTACCATTATTTGTACATTAAGGAAATCAGCACTTTGTCTTACATGTTTCCAGTCATTTCCTACCCAAATCTGAAAACTTTACATTTAGCTAACTGAGCAGGCTCCACTACAGGAGTGTGGTGAGGAGCCAAGGAGTTCAGTGTTTACTTAGCAATGTCTTAGAAGGAATGTCTACCACTTGGAAACTTTCTCAGAGCCATAAAGATAGGCCTGATTGGCCCCAAACCAAAACCCAAATTAGTCCCAAGGAAGATTTCGCAATTTCCTTTGAGCGATGCCTCCCAGCTTCCCAGGGGTCGGGGAGTCCTGCTTGAGGGCTAGTCCAATTCTTTCCTTCCCTTCTAGCATCTCTCCACTGTCCTTGGGTGGAGGTGGTAGGGACTTTACCCCAAAGAGAGCCTTCCCAGGGTTTGGCAGGTGGGACTCACCTTAGAGACAGGTGAGGCCCAAAGAAGGCGAGACTAGGCCCTCTCAGCTTCAGCCCACACTGTTTCCATTCCCTTCCAGTGACTCAAGAGGGGAAGGGCTTGGTGCCACTCACCCCATCTTCTCAATCTGCCCCTCATTCTTAGATTCTTGAGGATCCCTCTGGTCAGTATGGAGAAGCTGGGGCAATGTGAGCCAGAAGTGGACATCCAGGTTGGGGTGGCTTGAAGAAGTCAGGCTCGCCCCAACTGCCTGGCCAGAATTGTTCACCTCCTGGCCTCTTTAGAGTTGCCTGAAGCCTGCAGTTGCATTGCAGCCCAACTTCTGTCACCTGACCTCCTGGGTGACCCTTCTGTTGGCATGTGGACAACACCACCTACTGCTTCACACAAACCTCTGTCACTCCCGCTTTAAAATTAGCCAGCTATGTGACATTTTAGAAAACCCTTCCTGTTTGAAAACCGTGCTGGGTAGGTTGCAGCACTGCCGTGCCATCAAGGGAAAAAGCAATTCTTATAATGCTGCTGCATACAGAATAGGATCTCCATGCTGAGTTTCCCAGCTCCTCAGAGACGCCAATGGAATGCTATCAGCCTTGGTAGCCAGCCTGGTAAAACTACACACCTCAGACCTTCTGGGTCACAGTACCCAGAGCTCTAGGTCTGGCTTGTCCCCAGCAGACAGGACTGACTAACTCCTGGCTAAGCTAGAAGAACAGCTCCCTTAACTGGGAGGAATCTAGCTCTGTTGGGACTTGGTCTCCAAGTAAGTGCTGCACAGCAGGCCACAAAGCTGGACAGAGAAAAACACCTTGTCCTTAGAGAGTTTATAAACAAGGGTCAGAAAGCATGGGGAGGGGTCAGGCACCCAAGAAAAACAAGTGCTCATGTCCTCCCAAGGGATGTTGTCCCATTCTATAAAAACTGGAAACAAATGTTCTCCAACAGCAGACTGGGAAACATATGATGTGTTCATGCCATAGGATACTACACAGCAAAGAAAAAGAACCAAGTCCTTCCACATGCAGCAACCTAGATGAATCTAACAAAATCGGACAAGAGGATCCAGACAGAAAAAGAGCACGAATTGAATGATTCCATTTAGATGAAGTTCAAAAACAGGCAAAAGTCATCAATGGTGGTGCAGTCGGGGTAGTGGTTTCCTTGGGGGAGGGGCAACTGGGAGGAGTCACAGGGAGCCTTCTGGGATTCTGGAAATGTTCTATATTCTCATCTGGGGTACAGCTACAGCAATGTACACATCTGTAAAAAGGTAATGAGTTGCAGACCTAAGTTCGTTCACTTTGCTATAAATTATATGTCAATTTTAAAAAGAAGAGAAAGGAAGATGAGACTTGTTAGAAATCCATTGTTGCTGATTCCTGAGTGTCAGCTCATTCGGTCCTCTTGGTAGTTGGAAGTGTCTTTGCCAGTAAAACAGATTGCTGGCTCTGCCCCCAGAGTCTCTGAGGCAGGTCTGGGGTGGCTTGGGAATTTGCATTTCCAATACTTTCTTCTGTCTATCCATAGGTGATCCTGAGCCTCCAGTGCAGGAACAATGCTCTGAGAACTGCTGGTCTGTGCATTTGAATAGAAGGTAGAGTGGGTTTCATGTTACAACAGGGTCAGGGGATCCCTTCAATCTGGGAAGGACCCAGGCAAATTCAGGGTGACATGCTTTTGAAGGATAAATATAATCTTAACATGCTAAACAAGCAGGAGCTGGAGGTTCCAGGGAGGAAAATCAGCAAGGAGGCAAGTGAGGTGGACGACATTCAGTTCCTGGGGCCAAGGTGGATGGAGGGGACATTGGCTCTGCTTGGAGTGGGGGCTCTTTTGAGTGATAAAGCTTGAAAATAGGAGGAAGATTGTGACTCCTCTGGAAAAATGCCCACACACACCCACTGGGGGTTTATATTCCAAAGTTAGGAGGTGAAGTAAGTCATCTGTGGTCATTTATCTCTGACAACCCCACAAATGTCCTGTGAAGGGTAGAGGGGAGCCCAGCTCAGTAACAGCAGGTGTTACTTCACTGGTTGGGCAGCAAATGAAGTCAGCTAAGTGCACTGAGTGGTCAGGCTTGATGACAAACAGGACAAAGACGACCCCAGCTCCATTCCATAACCTGTGGGAGCCGGGGAGGTGGGCTAAGGCAGCGGGCAGCTGAGGTTAATGTGGGGAGCTAATGTGGAGATAGGACTGAGCAGGGGCAGGGAGAGCCTGCCCCTGTTGGTAGACGAGGGGATAAGCTAATTATAAACGAGCTGCCCTTGACTACCTTCTCTACAGGTCTAATGGCCATAATACTTTCCTGCCACTGTCGTCTTTTCAATTTAGTCTTATAGCTCTCATGTCAAGATACCATGGTAAAAACTAGTTAAAAAGTCACAATTACCGTGTTATCGAATTATTCTGCTTCCTGTAATATATATTCCCAAAAGAATTGAAAGCAGGAACTCAAATAGATATCTGTACACTCATGCTCAAAGCAGCATTATTCACAATAGCCAAATGATAGAAACAACACAAGTGTTATTGATGGATGAATGAATAGAAAAAATGTGGTACATACATATATTGGGATATTATTCAGCTTTAAAAAAGAAAGAAATTCTGACACATGCTACAATGTGTGCGAAACTTGAGGATGTTATTCTAAGTGAAATAAACAAGAGACAGAATGACAATTACTGTATAATCCCACTTATATGAGGAACCTAGAATTGTCAAACTCATGGAGACAAAGTAGAATTGTGGTTGACAGGGGTTAGGGGGATGGGATATGGGGACTTAGTGATGAATGGGCAGAGTTTCAGTTTGGGAAGATGAAAAAGTTCTGGGGATAGATTGTGGTGATGTTAGTGCAATATGTGAATTATACACTAAACTATACACTTAAAATGGTTAAGTGGTAAATTTTATGTTATTTATTACCAATAGAAAAAATTACCATGTGCCCAAATGGAATTCCTCCCTCTGCTGCCCCTCACTCCAAACCAAGCTTCCGTGCTCAGGGCTGGGGCTTGCTAGCTGAGCAAATCTTTTTCCAACCACTATTAGTTGGACTGAGTCCTGTTGTGGACAAAAGGAACGAGACCACTGTATTTAGGACATGTGTACATGTAAACAACAGTGGCTTAAACAGATGGAAATCCATTTTTCCTGTATATAGACAAGAGGTAGGCAGTGCAGAGATGGCATGGTGACTCTACTCCATGTAATCATTCTGAAACCCAGGCTCCTCTGGCCATCCCTAGGGTATTTCTCTCACTCATGTGGCTCAAGATGGTTTACCACCACATCCATACCCTTAGCGTCAGGGGGAAGAAAGGAGATAAGAGGGGGCCTGCTTCCTTCCTTTAAGACATTGCCACTGGATCTCTGCATTAAATGGGGAATGTAGTTGTTGCATGGTGTATTGTTTGTCCCCTGCATCTCTCAATAGGATGTCAGCTGCATTCCATCTTGCCATAGCAGCCATGGAAGTGCACTGCTGAGATTATCCTTCCAGAGAGAAGCTGCCACAAAAAGTTCAGTCAGATGACAGATCTCCAGCTGTAGTGCTTTTGGGAACCTCTGGTAAGGCAAGCTTTGCTCTGGAGTGCTTAGTGGGCTGGCTGAGGCTTCCTGGTGCCCTGCTACCTGCCTCCATTGTGGACTGGAGCCTCCCCCTGCTTGCTGATGCTCCCTCTCCGCTTACTATAGGCAGGCATTCCCTCAATGCATTGCTTACTTTTCTAACTTGTCTTGTTGCCATCTTCCCAGGGGACTTGAACTGACACCTTTGCTCAGGGCTGCATCCTCCAGTACATAGAAGAGTGCTTAGTACATAGCAGGCACTTAAATTCTTCCAAGTGAACCAAGAAAATACAAGAGATAGTCAAAAAACATGTGTTGACCTGAGCACATTGCAAAGCAGTGGAGAACCAGCCATCTGCTAGTTCACCTGAGAATGGGAATCCCCTGTCATATTAGGTGGATCCCTTTGCCAATAAAAACAAGAGTGGAAAGTTAGAACCAGACTAGTTCCAGACGCAAGGCCCCCTTCCTGCCACCTGCAGAGTGGGGTCTTCCTGACCCTACAGAGGGCACAGAGGGAAACATCTGCTCCCGGACACACAGGCCACCCTGGCATGGGCTCTCTGAGAGTCCCAATCCTGGAAGCCAGGAATAACAAAGGTGTTGCCAGGGCTATTGCCCTGGAACCTGGGCCCAGGGAAGAGTGTGCCCCTTTGGCTTCCTGGCCAGGAAGCCGGTTGGGCTGGATGGAGTTTGTTGACAGTGATCCTTTTCCCCCTACAGCAGCTCTGTCTATGGAGATACTTTCAAGGCTGTTCATAGCCCTTAAGTCCCCTGATGCTGGCCAGGAGTCAAGGAGAACAGCTTCCTAATGGCATGTTTGTTTTTAAAAAAGACTAGTCTGTTGTAGGAGCTGGCATTATGTGCTTCTCTAGACTTCTGATCTGTGAGGGCTGGGATGGTATGTGACAAGCTTAATCTGTAGGTGATGTGCAGCATGAGCCTCAGTAATGGGCAGTGAATGGGCTAATGAGGAGCTGCACATGTCTTGAAAACACAGGGATAGACATGGAGAAATTTGGTCTGAGAAGGCAGAAAGGCGGCTCCAGCAGAAGCAAACCTGGGGGAAAGCCATAGATAATTCTAGATCATTCCAGAATTACCTGGGTGACTGGATGATCTCTTCTGATAGAAATGATGCTCTTGTAAGCTGACCCTGGAGGTTGGGCTGGGGGTGTGCCCTGGCCTGGCCAGGGGTGGTAATAATCAACCCTTCTTAAGGGTTGATTACACTTAAGAAGGGTGTTGCTGTCACATCCAAAAGTATAACCAGGCTGCATTCCTGAGGCTCCAGAGAGGAGAAAAGTGAGAGGCATGTCAGGGAAGTAGATAGAGACAGTGAAAGTGGGTGTCCTGGATAGGATCGTGAGCAAGATGGCAAGGGGTAGAGGATGGCCACCTGGTTTTACATGAAAGACCAGTGAGAATGGGACAGAGAGAGAGTCGAATCTAAAGAGAATGGTGGGCCGGTCTGAAGAGGAAGGCCGAAGAATGTAGCTTGAGAATGGGGAGCTCCTAACACAGAAATCAAAAACGGTGAAGGAAAAGAATGACAAATCTGATTACATGAACATGAAAAGCTTCCAAACACCAAATGCAAAAACAAAACAAACACACAAATTCCCATCAACAAGGCTGAAAGAAAAATGGTCAGCTGAGAAAAATATTTGTAATCTATTGACCGTAACAAAGGGTTAAAATCCATTATGTAAAAAGAGTTTACAAATCAACAAGTAAAAAGCAAACAGATAGCAATTTGGAAAAGGATACAAAGAGGCAATCTGAAGTGCCAACAGCTATCAAACATAACATCAAATATGGAGTCCTAGATCAAAGAAGCGGAAAACAAAATGACAAGATGCCACCCTGCCCATCAGGTTGGCACAGTTTTAAAAGCGAATACTAAATATTGCCAAGGATGTAGGGAAAGAACCCTGTCATTGAGAGTGCAAATTGGTGTGATTTTTTTGGTGAGCAATATATTTGTCAATATTTATTATGTTATGGAATTGTCTCATGTGTTTTCCCTTTGATTCAAGGAATCCCGCTGTAAGGAATATTCTTGGAAGAATATTTGTTCAGGTGTCCAAAGATGCATACATAAAGTTTTTTTTTTAATTTCAACATTGTGCGTGATATTGAAAAGTTGGTAACAATTCACATTTCTATCAAAAGGAGAATAATTAAATGATAATATGTTCACAATTTGGAAACCTGCACAGTAGCTACAAACAATGGGATAGATCTATATGGCTTTCATGGAAAGAGGATGTTGAATGAGAAAAGGGCCAGTGACATAGAGCATGATGTTATAGAATGAGATATAGAGTACGATGTATTATGTATTTAAAACTCAAAAAAATCCTATGTATATTTATAGGTTAATGTAGTGGTAAGTAAATGTTTAGGAAAAAGTGTGGAAGGATATGTGCCAGAAAGACAATGGTTGTTACTGGTGGTGAGGGGAGCAGGGACTGCAAAAGCAGGTCAGGTTGTGCCCTGAACAGAGTTGCCCAACCAGAGTGGAAGATGGTGTCTTTGTTCTCCAAGTCGGGTGCCTTCAGGGCAGAGTCCATGCAGATGGGGAGCCTTTTTAAAATTCTCCCAAACGTGCTATATGGGCAGCTATTTGTCTTAGAGAGAGGACAAATATTTGGAGGTCAGGGATGTTAGAGAGATGTTCAGTAATGTTTGAATTTTTTTTACAAGGAAAATATTTATGAAACACTTTTATACCCATCCCAATCCCAAACACTTTTTAAATGGGTGCTTTGGAGTCAGACAGATCTGAATTTGAACTCCAGCTTCATCAGTTACTAGCTATATAACTGGGAGCATGTCACACTCCCTTTGTGAGCCTCAGTCTTTTCATCTGTTATATGGGGTAGTGTGGGCATTTGCATTTATGCCCGCTTGACTTACAAACACTTGAGTTTTCTCTGGAAAGGCACTGTACCTGCACCATTGGTCTATACAGTCTGAGGAGGCCAGATTCATCCCCTCCAGCTGTGACCACATGACTGGGGGCCTAGCTGAATAGGTAACGCCCCCAGGGCCTCAGCAATTGGTTCAAGAAAGAACATGTGGCCACATTTGACCCAGAAGTCCCACTGTGTGATTTTCCCTGGAACAGTAAGAGCAGCCTCCTTGCCATAGGACTGTGGGAGTTGGAATGGTGTAAAGACACCACGTGGAGATGCTGAACATATAGGAAAGCGGAGCCAGGTCACAGGGAGAGGGGACAGACATTGATATCACCCAGAGTCCATGTCTAGCCTCTTGCTTTCCCATGACCTGGACCCTGCCTATGTCCCCTTGGCCTTCATGGAGATCACCTGCAGAACTTGCTAGTAGGACCTACACATAGGGGAGGCAGGCTAGAAGGGCTAGAGAGTTAGTGTCCCAGAGTCACCCTCAACCAATGAGAGACAAGAGTTGTTGAGTGATAGCTGCTCAACTTCCTTGATGTCTAGGATGATTCTGAGATGTGTTCTAAGGGGCTCCTGGAGTGCCCTCAGTGGTCACCTGCTCATTAATGCACTATGCATTGGCCCTTCCTGTGCTTTGGCCCTTTCTTGCTTCCTAATAGCCACGAGTGCTTTCTGGGACCAACCCCCAAATATGTGACTTTGGGAAGAGCTCAACTAAGATGCTGAACCAACAAATCAATCTTTCCCTCCCTTCCTTCCCTCTTCTGTCTCTCTTTAACTTTCTCTCATTATGCAAGTTTGAACTGATTTTCTTCACTTGCAACCAAAAAAACTCTGATTAACACTCTGATTGCAATGATAACAACTAGCTTACAGGATTATCGTAAAGACAAGCTAACACGTGCGTGAAGTACATATCCTATGCTTTGTGCATAATAGATGCAGTTCCCTGCTGCTGATCCAGGCCCTGTGACACAGAGACAAGCTGAGCCTCTCAAGTGGGTGGCTGGGAAGGGTATGTGGTTTTGGGGTGGGTTTAGGCTGTTTGGCTAGACTTATGCCATATACGCTCCCTACTACCCTACATCTGTCATGGCACCTCAAGTGCTCACAGTGATGGTCATTCTTTTAAGTCCCCTTTTAATGCTAGGGAGCACCCAGCCCTTTCTGTTGAACATTCCACATGGATCATAATAATATCATTCATCGAGACCCTATCATGTACTGAGCACTGCTGAGCGCTTTGTTCTACGATCTGCCAAAATGAAGGATGCTGCTCTCTTCTGGGTGCCATGACCACTGATTTTCCTTAAGTTCAAGACAAACAGAAATTTGCACAAATCCTAATTATACAGCTTGACAAGTCTTGCAAAGTGAACACATTTGTGTGACTGCAGCCCAAATAAGAAACAGAACATTACGGGCACCCTAAAGCCCCCTTCACCTCATCTGCTGCCTTTCCCAAGGGTAACAGCTGTCCTGACTTCCTACCCACAGTTTTGCATGGTTTTGAACTTTATGCTCAAAATCAAATTAAACAGTAGATAATCTTCATGTCTGATGTCTGGCTTAAGTTGGACATTATGGCTGTGTGGGCCATCTGTATTTCTGTATGAGCAGTAGATGATCAATTTACGTTATATAGTGTTCTGTGGGGGTGAACACAGCACAATTTATCCATTTTACTGTATATGGACATTTGGTTGTTTCCAGGTCTTTCTTGTCCATTACTGTGAATAGTGCTGCTTTGGCACTTTGATTCTTTGTTATTATAATTAGATAGCAATTGTAAGACCCACAGAGGGAGAGACTGGGCAAAGTTTTCACTCTTATTTTTCCCTATTCTGTACAGTATCAGGAACTACCCAGGTATTACCCGTAGCCACTATGGCCCTATGCCAGAGAGTGGAATTCTCCAATTATGTGAAGCAGGCTTGGGCCCCAGAGCTGGTGTGGCTTTCTCAGTGATGTTCGGGGATCACCTGCTCCTTGTAGTCAAGTTTCTGTAAGCAAGACCAGCTGGCCCTGTTGAAGGAGGGCCTGGAAAGAGAAAATCCTGTTGTTTCACTTAGGACCAAACCTGTAGACCTGTGGCAACATCTGTATTAGTTGGAAATTGTATCCAGCTACAATTAGGAGAGATCCAGAAAATAGTGGCTTAGATAAAGCAGAGGTTTATTCTCACAAGTCAAAGACATCAGTATCTCTCAAGACAGGTATGATAGTTCTAGAGCATCATTAGGAACCTCCAATCCTCTGTCTTTCTGCTCTGCCATATTTAGCTTTTGGCTCTATTCTCAGAGTCACAAAATGGCCACTGGTGTGCCAGCCATTATGTATATATTCCAGGCAGAAAGAAAAAGGGCAGAAGATAAAAAGAGCAGACAGTGCTTTTTTGGAGTTTTTCTGGAAGTCCTGCCCAACAACTTCCACTCATATCTCCTTAGCCATCCTTATTTGCTTGAGTAGTAGGAAATGTAGACTTTTAGCTGCTTTCCTGGTCACCTTTAAAGAAACAGAGAATGGATATTGGATGGACAATGAAAGGGCTTTTAGTTAACATCCAATCCCAGTTTTTCTATTTTATTTGGGATATTGAGGGACAAGGAACCCTCTAATGCTAGCAATTGCAAAAATCAAGTAAACTTGATTTCTGAAAGAAAATGCTTTCAACAGGGGCTTTGCTGATGTTACTGGTTCTCCTTCCTTATAGACATGTGGTACACCCTTAGGAAGGGGGCACAGACCTTTCCTTAAGAACAACAGGTAAACATTAGAGCCTATTAATTGCAGGTGCTTTTCAAGATAAGGAAAGGTTATATTACAAAAGTTATATTACATGGCAATGTCAGGTGGGCTCCAGCTCTGGGAGTGGGGATAGGAGGAGGGGAGACTTGTTCATGAATCTTAGGCTGATTCTGGAAGTTGGCCTGAGACAAGTACTTGTGTGCAGATGGTTTATTCCAGAGAAAACTCGGCCTCAGCCTGACCCTGCAGGGCATGCTGCGGGGAGCTCAGGGGTGTACATCCCATCTCAGAGAAAGTTGAGATGAGAACTAGACTTTCAGATTTCTGCACTCAGTCATTAGTTGAGGGCTACTGGGGCAGGGGTGTAGGAGGGATCATATGCAGGCACTCCAGGCTCTGCTCCAGGAGTTCCAGGACATCATCTGGGCAAGGGTGCAGGAGTGAGCACTATAAGGAAGCAAACACACAGTAGCTGTGATGGGTGTGCAGATCTGACTAAAGGGACTCAGGCACTAGTGGGCTGAGCATTAACAGCATTCACTGCATTACACCTACAACATTTGTTTATACCCACAACATCCTTGAGGGTTAGGTGGGGAAGCTTAGACTCAAGGAAGGAAAGTGACCGGGTCAAGTGTCAGAACCTGGACCTGACCTGAATGTCACCAAAGACCCAGGTTACTGACAAAGCTTACATTCCTCCCTTGCTTATTCAATATGTCTACAGGCCTTGCTGAATGCATACTGTGTATGGAGCCCGAGCCCCAGCCCTCCAGAGGTGCTCCTGGGTATCAGCATCTCCCAGGCTCATTTTCCTCCACGATGTTGTCAGGAAACAGGCAATCTTAGATGTGATCAAAGTGGCTAGGTGTGTAAACTCAGGCCCTCCTGAAAAGTGAGCTCACAGGAAGGCAGGTGATGAGGCCTGCTGAGGAAGGTCCAGGAGAGAATTGACTGGAGAGGTCTGTGGTTTGACCCCAGCACTAACTAATTGGGACGAACTTCTTCTTGGAGTCAAGGTGACTCATTGACTGAAGTCTGCAGTTCAAGAAGGTGCCATTAGGAGAGGACTTGGAGAGCTTGTGTGTCCTGTCACAGCAGAGGTGGGGGCTCAAGGGGGCAGGTGGCTTGTGCACAGGCACACAGAGTTCAGAGCCCTCACAAATCTCAGCTTTACTAGGATTTTACCACTTACTGGCTGTGTGACCTTGGGCAACTTAATGAACCTTCCTGGGCCTCTATTTCCTTGTCTTTGAAATGAGAAGAGGCATCACAGAGAGTTTGGGAAGATTCAGGGAGTTATTGAAATGGTACCTGGCACACAGTAAAAACTCCATAGTGTTTATGACTGTTCAAGTGGTTAATAGGACTGTCTGGAAGGCCCTTTCCTTCGTGGCCTTGGGTAAGGCTCACAACTGCCTCCATCAAAAACTTCCTCACCCTGGATCCCTTTCCCTCAGTGCTTAGCTCTCCTGGCTCACACGGTTGCCACAATCATCCACACTGATGTATTTGTGGCAGAGGGCTTTGGTCTTCCTGCATATTAATACAGAGAATAACACTGTTAGATAACATTTCTCGAGTGCTTATGATGGATAGATGCTGTGCTGAAGAAGCACTTTCCAAGAATTTTCTCATTTCATCCCTACCCCAACCATGTTATTCAGGGGCCCCCTCGACCCTGCTGGCTGCACAGCCAATGTAACCTATGCTGCATGTTGTTGGGAGGCACAGGAAAGGGCATAGCCAGAAGCTGAACCCCCAGCCCTGAGCCCTGGGTCTAGCACATAGTAAGGGCTGAGAAAAGATTGTTGAGCAAAGGAATGAATGATTGAGCAAATGTGTGAGTGAATATTCTGCTCCACAGAAGACCTCGGCCTTCTTCGTGCCAGGTGACAGGCTGCTCATGGGCTTTGCCTCCAAGTGTTCTGGGCAACATCTAGCCAGAGAGAAGGCACTGCCACAGGTGCCATGGGACATGAGGAGTCTGCAGCCTGGACTTGCAGTAGCTGAAATGGTCTGGGTGGGTGGGGTGCTCATCAGGCTCGTGGGGAGCCCCTGGAGGCCTCTTTCTCCTCTGGCAGCCTGCCTGCTGAATGCTGCCGGGCCTGTGCCCTGTGGACAATTGCGGGGCAGCCCAGCCAAGCACTGGTGCTACAGGGTGGTTCTCAGGGGGCTTCTGGAGGGAAGCCTCCCTGGCTTCTCGGTTCAGGTAGATGGCTGGAGAATTAATCAGTTGCAAATCCGATTATTCTCTCCCAGCTCTGGGTTTAGAACTCAGAGGCCCCGCTACAGTCACTGCTAGGGTACAACTGCTCAGTGCAAGATGGTAAGAGGGAGGCCTTGATTCAGCCTCAAAAGGGCACTGGACAGGGAGTCCTGTGAGCGTGGCTCCAGCTCAGATGGGCCCGTCTTTGCCCCTTGTGCTGTGTGGTGGTGCGCTCAAGCCTCACTGACCTTGCCTTCCTCCTCTGTGAAATGTGATGTAACAGGACTCCTTCCTAGACTCTGAGGTTCCTACACGCTGGACGATGTATCAGGCAGTTCTAAGCTCTCTACCTTCACTGAACTCAGGTAGGTTCCCTAACAGGTGAGGAAGTAGACACAAAGAAGAGGAGTAGTTGCCCAAGGTCGCACAGCTACTAAGTGGCAGTAGTGGACACTGTTGCTGTCCGCCCCCCATACATCATTCCCCAGAACCCATATCTTCATGCCAAAATCTGGGGGCACTTGTGGCTGGCCTTGGGTTTCTTCTAGTTATAAGATCAGGTGAGTTAAAATAGCTGTGAGTCTGGGAATTACTGTGCAGAAGCAGTTCTCAGCCCACGTAAATGCGGGGTTGATGCATAAGCACCCCAGCTCCCCTTCACTCAGGTGGACTCTGGGACGTACTGCATACTCTCTCCCAGGCTCCACAGCACTGAGCCCCAGCCTAGCAGTAACCTTTGATAACACACCTTTTATCAGTTCCTTCCCTGCCCTGCCCCATTTGCCCACTCCCCTGATAATACTTGCCCTTGAATTCTTGTCCCAGGGTCTGACTCTGAGATACGCCCCCACGCTCCAGTCAGGAGTTAGATCCAGACAGTTGTGGTCCAGAATCCATGTTCTTAAACACGATTCTCCAGGTCGCTCCTGTTTAGAGCACGTGATGTGTGCAGCTACTCCTATGATGTCTGGTATACAGAACAGTGCAATAAATGACAGCTGCTAGTGTTGCTATTTGTGATGTTGTCTGGAGTAGGAAACAATACTTTTGAAGGCTCCTCCTAGCTCCCACCTTCCAAGACTCTATGTAATTGCAGGCATCCTGGACAGTATCATTCCCTCGGTGAAGGTGAGGAGTTTCCAAAGGATGGTGAGACAAGACTCCCGGGCCTCTGAGGTCCACCAAGAGACCTTCCTTCCAGCCTGTCTTATCCCCTACCCCGCCTGTCTCACAGTATCCCTCACCAATGGTCTTTTAGTCTCTACTTGCATGCCTCCAAGGACAGGGGGCTCACTATCTCTCAAGGTCACTTCTTGAATCATTTGAAAGCTTGTCTCTATACTGAGCCAACATCTGCCTCTCCACTAGTCTGGCTTTACCACCTAGGAGGCCGCAAAAATTCTGTTAGCACGGGAGAGCAGAAGCCCAGGCAATGGAACTCCTGAGCTCTCACAGTCTGTCCTCAGCTCTTTTTGGACTGCTGAGCTGCAAACAGACCAGGTACAGCATTTCTTCATTCTTCTTCCTCTTCTTTCCCCTCAACGCAGGCACATTCTCTGCTCTCAAACACACAGGCAGCTTTGAAACAATTACATGTCACATGAATACAGTTACATAAATATTATGTGTGCATGATTTTAAAGATTTTAAGTGCTGAGGTTTCAAGGTGAAAACATTCTTTGTCTTTTTTTGGAAAAGATATTTGAATATGGGACATTTTTAGGAAGAAGAGTGACAGGCGTAGGCGGTTCTATTTTAGAAACCGCCTTCCCTGGCTTTTTCGCTCAGCTGGATGGCTGGAGGATTAATCAGTTACAAATCCGATTATTCTCTCCCAGCTCTGGGTTTAGAACTCACCTTGCAAGCACAAGGCCCACACTGCTGGGCTTGTTCTACAATGGTGGGTTCTTAAGGAACAGGCACTGGAAAGACCATCTGCGTGGAGCTTATGGTCTAGAGGGGAAGCAGACCGCCAGCTCAACAATCTGCAGGAAGATGTGCCATCACAGTGGTAGCCAGAGCCCTGCACAGGGCTGCACGGAACTCTGACATTTCATAATGGTCTAGTCTTGGAAAAAGCTTCCCTGAGAAAATAACTTGTTTTATTTTTCCAAGTGCATGCATTTTAAGTATACAGTTTGATGAACTTTTACCCACATCTACACCCATGCAACCACCCTCCTGACCAAGATATAAAACATTTTCAGCTTCTAGAAGTCTCCCCGGGATCCTCCCATCCTCCCCAGAGTAACCACTGTTCTCAGCCCTTTCCCATAGGTTAATTTTGCTTCTTTTTGAGCTTCACATGAATGGAAGCATATGAAACGTGCTCCCTTGTGTCTGGCTTCTTCACACAACAATTATGTCCCTGAGAGTCATACATGTTGTTGCATATGGCAGTAAGTTGTTCTTTTCCATTGCTGTGTAATATTCTGTTGCATAAGTACACCATAATTTGCTGATGGATATTTAAGTTGTTCTAATTTTCACCTACTGTGAATAAAGCTGCTACGAGAAAGTGATATGTTTTAGCTGAGTAAAAGTTAACTTCATATGTGGAGGCAGAAGGGGTAGGGATGAACATTCGAAAAGGAGGGAATGTGCAAAGGCCTTTGGCAGGAAGGGGCCCACCTGGGGGATCTGCAGGCCAATGTGGCTGAAGGGGAGCCACTTTCTGGTACCACATTCTAGGGCATATTAACAGAAGTTGCCATGTACGGAGAGCCCTGCTAAAGTGGATGGCATGTGGCCCTCTGTATCTGTTCCCACCTCCTCATATGCCTTCCTGGCTTGCAAAGGCTAGAAAGGTAAAGAGGACATTTGTCAGGTCCCTTGTAGCTAGCTCCAAATGTGGGTAAAGATCCACCAAGTAAACATACTGAGTGTGACGAAGGAGGCAGAGGGAGGAGGGGCCCTCTCCTTGCTGCTTGGGGCTCTCTCTATTATCTGACAGGGTCACAGGGATATGGGATTTTCCGCGGCAGTGTCCCAGTGTCTAACTGTGGGCTGCTGAGCTTTGGGATAGGGCCCTGATCCCAGATCCCTGCCCCTGGGGAAGATGTGCTTCAGCGGTGCCCCCATCGCCCGCCTAGCCATGGTGTGGGGGGCAGTGCCTAGCTGAGAATCTCTCCCAGTCCTCCTAGTGATTTTGTTAAATATCTATCACTGTATCAAACCCTGTGTGTATGAAACACCCAGAGGTAAAACCTCACACCCATTAGGATGGCTACTATATGTAAAAAAAGGAAATAACAAGTGTTGGTGAGACGTGAAGAAACTGAAACCCTTGTGCACTGCAGGTGGGAATATAAAATGCCACAGCCACTGTGGAGAGCTGTTGGCAGTTCCTCAAAAATTAAAAGTAGATTTACCATATGATCCAGCGATTCTACTTTTGGGTATATGTCCAAAAGAATTGAGAGCTAGGTTTCAAAGAGATTTTTGCACGCCAATATTTATAGCAACATTATTCACAGTAGCCAAGAGGTGGAGGCAACCCAGATGCCCATTGACAGCTGAATGGATAAACAAAATGAGATATATGCAGACTTTGGAATATTATTCAGCCTTAAAAAGGAAGGGAATTCTGACACATGCTACATCGTGGATGAATCTTGAAGACATTTCGCCAAGTGAAATAATCCAGTTACAAAAGGACAAATACTGTATGATTCCACATGAGGAACCTAGAACAGGCAAATTCGTAGAAAGTAGAATGGTAGTTGCCAGGGTCTGGGGGTGAGGGGGAGTGGGAGTTAGTGTTTAATAAGGACAGAGTTGCATTTTCATTACAATGGTGAATTTTATTTTATGTGTATTTTACCACAATAAAAAACCCCTCAAAACAAAAACCAAAAACACCTGGAGAGGTTTCTCTGCTCTAAGCCTGGCATTACGTGCATGGTTTGGGTTAGTTGACAGAACCTCTGTGAAGCCAGGTGCACTAATTTAGGCCCATTTCACAACTGAGAGACCAAGTTGGCTCAGGGAGAGGCTGGATCACCCCTGCTAGTGAGTGTCAGAGCTGGTGCGAGATTTTTGGTCTGTTTCCAGATGCTGCTCTTTGCACTATAAAACATTTACCTTTCCTGCCTTCTTAAGCCCACTCACCACCCTCAGGTTGGGAGTCCTTCAGGGAGCCTACATTTCCAGCCCTCCTGGGGGCTGGGGAGCCATGGAGGGAAGAGGAAGACTATTGTCCAGTGATTCCCTAGGAGGAGGGTGGATTGTTCTTGCCTGCCTAGCGTCTGTGGATCAGGTGGGGGTGGGGGACTGGAGCCTGACGCAGGCCTCAGAATCTGAGAATTGATTCCTGTGCCCCCACGCTGAGCCTTCAAGGAACTCCAGCCAGGGAGTTATGATTGTTGGGGGCACCCCAGCACCTCCTGCAGACGTCTACCATACTGTTACAAAAGGGATTTGTAAGCCGTGCCACAGACAGGCTCAGGGGACAACGACCCCTTCCCTGGTCAGAGCTTGGGTTCCTGGGAAATATCCTCCAGGACTACCTCTTAACATCTACAACATGACCTCTTTCATTCCAACCCCACCTGCCCCTGGGGACGGGTCCCCTGCAGAGGGAGGGCAAAACCATTTTTTTGGGAAGGCAGAGAAGTCTGGCCCAGGGTGCTAAGCTACCCTCCTCCCCCAAAGTCGGCCTCATTGGCTTCTCTCAAGTAGGCAGCAAGCCTACGGCAAGCTTGCCAGCCCAATCCGCAGCCTGACCTGCAGCCTGACCCCAGAACCGGGGTGGAGAGAAGGGCTGAAACGTAATTCAGGAGCGCCACCTGCTGGTCAGAATCGGGAGAGCTGGAGCCCTGCTGGAGGTGAGACCTTAGGGAGGCAGTGAGGGCTTTCACCCAGTAAAGTGACCCACCAGACCCTGGATGGGACCGAGGTGCTGTTATGACAAGATTTCCCTCAAGGCTGCAGTAATTTTCCAGAGTTGCCTTAACAAAGTACTACAACCTGGGGCTCAGAGCAACAGAGTTTTGTTCTCTCACAGTTCTGGAGGCCAGAGTCTGAAATCAAGGTGTCAGCGGACCTGGCTCCCAGAAGCTGAGGGGAGGAGCCTTTTTTGCTTCTCTCCCATTTTCTGTTGGTGAGCTGTGTACCTTGCTGTTCTTTGCTTTGCAGACACACCACTCTAATCTCTGCCTGTCTTCACCTGTGACCTTTCCCTGTGTGCATCCAAACTTCCCTTTTCCTGTAAGGACATCAGTCATTGGATCAGGGCTCACCCTAATCCAATATGACTTCATCTTAACTCGATTACATCTGCAAAGACCCTATTTCCAAATAAGGTCACATTCACAGATCCAGGTAGACATGAATTTCGGGGGTATAGTATTAAGCTCAGCACAGAGGCCCAGCTCAAATGCCGGCTCCTCTATGCAGCCTGTCCCCTGGGACCACCTACTGTCCTTTGAGCCCCCAACAGAGCCTATGGGCCACTAGATACAGTCCACACCACATTTATGATTACACTGGACATATTGTTTTGTAGTGTTTTCTTCATTACGTCTGCCTCTTGACACCCAACTGAGATATCACCTCCTCTGAGAAGCTGAGCCTGTGCCTCAACCCTTATTCTTCCCTCATCTTAGTTGGCACGAGGGGGACTGTTTCCAAGTCGGTGTTCAAACTGCAGCACTGTCATTGACATCTAGACTTGGAGTACTCAAAATAGAATTCAGGTTTTGCAGGATGAATCCATGAAAAGAATTGTCAGATTTCTGTGGTGTAGCATTTGCTTCATAAAATGAATCTCAAGAAGGCCCACTTTTATTTAAATAGCTTAGTGAAAGGGTTACAGTTTAACATAGCTGCAGGTGAATAATATTGTCCATGGTGTTTAATTTTTGAAGAGATGTGAGTCCCTGCTAGCTAGCAATGCCATAATTGACATTCAAGATTGTTTTACAAAAAGAAACCCCTAAACGATCCAATCAAAAAATGGGAAGAGGATCTGAACAGACGCTTCACCCTAGAGGACATACAAATGGCCAACATATATATGAAAAGATGCTCAACGTTGCTAGCTATTAGGGAAATGCAAATCAAAATCATAATGAGATACCATCTCACACCTGTTAGAATAGCTATAATCAACAAGACAAGTAATAATGAATGTTGGAGAGGATGCAGAGAAAAAGGAACCCTCATACACTGCTGGTGGGACTGCAAATTGGTATAGCCACTATGGAAAACAGTATGGAGGTTCTTCAAAAAACTAAGAATTGAATTCCCAGTGGGTGACCAGTGCTGTGAGTTGCATTTCAGAGATCCAGCATAGACAACAACCATCAGCAGATCGCTTTGTAGTTCTCACCAGGTAGCCCTGAGCAATCAAAAGCAGTGGCTGACCTAGGCCTAGGGGGAGCCCCTCCCAATAGGCCACAAAACCAGCGCATCTGGAGGCTGGCACCAGACCACAATGGAGCAACTCCTGTCTGGTTCCAGTAGTGATACACACAAAGGGTGGTTGCAACAAGTACACAAGCCTGGTAGGGCATATCCCACTCAGTGGGGTCAGCCCCCACACAACAACTCTTATCCTGAGGGTGCAGCCAATTTACACAATTAGTCAGCCTGAATGTTAATTCCACCCACTGATCTATTAACAACAATAAAGGCTTGGTGACAACAGAAGATCATATACAACCCACACAAAGGTCATGTCCAGAGCTCTCAGCACAAGGGATCAGGGAGAGTGTGCCACTGGACCACACATGACACCTTCCACATTAGTTCATCTGGCTAAGGCTGAGAGATGAAACAAATATTCCTGACACATAGAAATGAACACAGAGAGGCTAATAAAATGAGAAAACAAACATGCCACAAATGAAACAAGAGAAAGTTCCAGAAAATAAGCTAAGTGAAATGGAGGCAATCAACCTACCAGAGACAGAGTTCAAAATAATGGTTATAAGGATGCTCAACGATCTTATGGGGAGAAAGAATGAGCACAATGAGAACCTCTACAGAGAGATAGTAAGCATTAAAAAAAAAAACATAGAAACCATAAAAAAGAACCAGACAGAAATGAGGAATACAGTAACTGAAATGAAGAATACCCTAGAAGGATTCAACAGTAGACTGGATGAAGCAGAAGATTGAATCAGCAAATTGGAAGACAGGGCAGCTGAGTACACCCAATCAGTATAACAAAAAGAAAAAAAGAATTTAAAAAAATGAGGATAGTTTAAGAGACCTCTGGGACAATATGAAGCGTAAAAATATCCGAGTCTTAGGAGTACTTGAAGAGGAAGAGAGAGAGCAAGAGATCGAGATTCTATTTGAAGAAATAATGACAGAAAACTTCTCTAATCTGGCAAAGGAATTAGACATACAAGTTCAGGAAGCACAAAGAGTGCCAAACAGGAGGAATTCAAACAGACCTATATGAAGACACATCATAATTAAAATGCCAAAGGTCAAAGACAAAGAGAGAATCTTAAAAGCAGCAAGAGAAAGGAAGCTGGTTACTTACAAGGGTACCCCCATAAGAATGTCTACTGACTTTTCAGTGGAAACTCTGCAGGCCAGAAGGAATGGCAAGAAATATTTGAAGTTATGAAAACCAAGAATCTACAACCATGGATACCCTACCCGGCAAGGCTTTCGATTAAAATGGGAGGTGAGATAAAGAGCTTCTCAGACAGAAAAAAGTTTAAGGAATTCATCACCAACAAGCCAGCATTACAAGAAATGTTAAAGGGTCTTCTGTAAAAAGAGAAGGAGTAAAAAAGAAAATAAAAATAACAAATAGGAATAATAAAATGACAGTAACAATGTACCTATCAGTAATCACTTTAAATGTAAATGGATCAAATGCTCCAATCAAAAAACATAGGGTAACTGAATGGATAAGAAAACAAGACCCATTCATATGCTGTCTACAAGAGACTCACTTCAGATCAGATGACACTCACATACCGAAAGTAAAGGGATGGAAAAAGATATTTCATGCAAATGGCAATGAAAAAAAGCTGAAGTAGCAATACTTATATAAGATAAAATAGACTTTAAAACAAAGGATATCATAAGAGATAAAAAAAGAGCATTACATAATAATAAAGGGATTGATAAATCAAGAGGACATAACCCTAGTAAACATATATGCACCCAACATAAGAGCACCTACATACATATAGCAATTATTGACTGACATAAAAGGAGAGATCAATAGTAATGCACTCATAGTAGGAGACTTTAACACCCTATTGACACCAATGGTCAGATCTTCCAGGCAAAAAATCAACAAGGAAACAATGGGCCTAAAAGATACACTAGAACAGATGGACTTAATAGATATTTTCAGAGCATTTTACCCCAAAGCAGCAAAATATACATTCTTCTCAAGTGCACATGGAACATTTTCAAGGATAGACTACGTGTTAGAACATAAATCAAGTCTCAATAAATTTAAGAAGATCGAAATCATATCAACTGTCTTCTCTGATCATAATGGTATGAAACTAGATATCAACTACAAGAAAAAAATTGGAAATACACAAACACATGGAGACTAAATAACATGCTACTAAACAATGAATGAGTTATTAATGAGATCAAGGAAGAAATCAAAAAATACTTAGAAACAAATGAAAATGAAAACACAATGACTCAAAATGTATGAGACACAGCAAAAAACAGTCCTAAGAGGGAAATTCATAGCAATACAGGCCTACCTCAAGAAACAAGAAAAAGCTCAAATAAATAATCTAACCTTATAATTAAAAGAACTAGAAAAAGAACAGGAAACAAAACTCAAAATGAATAGAAGGAAGGAAGGAAACAATAAAAATCAGAGTGGAAATAAATGAAATAAAGTCTAGAAAAACAATACAAAAGATTAATGAAACCAAGAGCTAGTTCTTTGAAAGGCTAAACAAAATTGACAGACCCTTAGCCAGACTCATCAAAGAAAAAAGGAAAAAAGAGGGAGGACTCAAATTAATAAAACCAGAAATGAAAGAGGAGAAATAACCACGGACTCTACAAAAATACAATGGATCATAAGAATTATTCAATTACTACGAGCAATTATATGCCAACAAATTGGACAATCTGGAATAAATGGACACTTTCCTAGAAACATACAATCTCCCAAGACTGAGTTAAGAAGAAACAGAAAATATAAACTGACCAATTACCACTAATAAAATCGAATCAGTGATCAAAAAAATCCTAAAAAACAAGTCCTGGATCAGATGGCTTCATAGGCGAATTTTACCAAATATTCAAAGAAGAATTATCACCTATTCTTCTCAAACTATTCCAAAAAATTCAAGAAGAGGGAAGGCTCCCTAACTCCTTTTATGAGGCCACCATTACCTTGATTTCAAAACCAGGCAAAGACATTCCAAAAAAAGAAAACTGTAGGCTGATATCTTTTATGAACATTGATGCAAAAATCCTCAATAAAATATTAGCAAACTGAATTCATCAATACATTAAAAATATCACAGACCATGATCAACTTAGATTTATTTCTGGGATGAAGGGTTGATTCAATATCCACAAATCAATTAATGTGATACACCACATTAACAAATTGAAAGATAAAAACCATATGATCATAACAATAGATGCAGAAAAAGCCTTCGACAAGATACAGCTCTCATTTATGATCAAAACACTTAAGAAAATTGGTATAGAAGGAAAGTACCTTAACATAATAAAGGCCATCTATGACAAAACCTCAGCCAACATTACACTTAATGGTGAAAAACTATCTCTCTAAGATCAGGAACAAGGCAAGGCTGCCCACTATCGCCACTGTTATTCAATATAACGTTGGAGGTCCTAGCGAGTGCAGTTGGGCACGAGAAAGATATAAAAGACATCCAAATAGGAAACAAATAAGTCAAACTGTCACTATTTGTGGATGACATGATTCTCTATATAGAAAATCCTAAAGATTCCACAAGAACACTACTAGAAATGATAAGCAAATACAGTAAAGTCTCTGGATACAAAAATCAACGTTCAAAAATCCATAGCGTTTCTGTACTCTAATAATGAAGCATCAGAAAAAGAAGTGGAAAAAAAATTCCCTTTGCAATTGCAACAAAAAGAATAAAATACCTAGGAATAAATCTAGCAAAACATGTGAAGGACCTAGATCATGAAAACTATAAGACCCTATTAAAAGAAATTGAAGAAGATACAAAAAAATTGAAAGATATTCCATGTTCTTGTATTGGAAGAATCAACATAGTTAAAATGACATTACCTTAAGCATTATACAGATTTAATGCAATCCCCATCAAAATCCCATTGGCATTTTTTAAAGAAATAGAACAAAAAATCATCAGATTTGTATGGAAGCACACAAGACCCCGAATTGCCAAAGCCATCCTGAGAAAAAAGACCGAGACTGGAGGCATCACTCTGCCCGACTTCAAATTATACTACAAAGCAACAGTAATAAAAACAGCAAGGTATTGGCAGAAAAAAGGACACACATACCAGTGGAACAGGATTGAGAGTCCAGAAATAAACCCATATGTATATGGGTAAAAATATTTCGACAAAAAAGCCAAAAACATACAGTGGAGAAAGGAGAGCCTCTTCAATAAATGGTGCTGGGAAAGCTGGAGAGCCACCTGCAAAAAAAAGAAATTAGACTGTTGTCTGTCACCACACACCAAAATTAACTCAAAATGGATTAAGGACCTGAATATAAGAGCTGAAACAATAAAATGCAGAGAAGAAAACATAGGAACGACACTCAAGGACCTTGGACTTAAAGAGGACTTTATGAATTTGACCTCAAAGGCAAAGGGAGTAAAATCAAAAATAAATGAATGTGACTACATCAAACTAAAAAGCTTCTGCTCAGCAAAAGAAACCGTCAACAAGATAAAGAGACAACCATCTCAGTGGGAAAATATATTTGCAAGCAATAACTCTAATAAGGGCCTAATATCCAAAATATACAAAGAACTCCTACCTGCTCAATAACAACAAAAAAACAAATGACCCAATCAAAAAATGGAAAGGGGACCTGAACAGACACTTCTCCCTAGAGGACAGACAAATGGCCAACAAAGATATGAAAAGATGCTCAACAGTGGTAGCTATTAGGGAAATGCAAATCAAAACCACAATGAGATACCATCTCACACCTGTTAGAATAGCTATAATCAACAGGACGAATAATAAAAAATGTTGGAGAGGATGTGGAGAAATAAGAACCCTTATACACTGCTGGTGGGACTGCAAATTGGTACAGCCACTAAGGAAAACAATATGGAGGTTCTTCAAAAAAACTAAGAATTGATCTACCATATGATCCAGCAATCCCTCTACTGGGTATTTACCACAAATACATGAAAACTCATATCGGAAAAGATATTTGCACACCGATGTTCATAGCAGCATTATTCACAGTGGCCAGGACATGGAAGCAACCGAAGTGTCCTATGGTAGATAATTGGCTAAAGAAGCTGTGGTACATATATACAATGGAATATTATTCAGCCATAAGAAAAGATGAAATACTGCCATTTATGACAACACTGATGGATCTTGAAATAATCATGCTAAGCGAAATAAGCCAGACAGAAAAGGTTGAAAATCACATGATATCACCTATCTGTGAGATATAAACCTAAAAGAAACAAATGAACAGGACAAACAAATGGAGACTCACGAACATGGACTATAGACTAGTGGTTACCAGAGGGAAGAGGGAGGGGGAAGGTAGACAGTGTAAAAGGGGTCAAATATGTGGTGACAGAAAGAAATCTAACTATGGGAGGTGAACAGATAGTGTAAATATATATATATATTTATATATATTCATATAAAAATATAAATATATATATAAATATATATATAAATATATATATATTTGACCCCTTTTACACACACACACACACCTTACTGTTAAAGTATACAGCTGAAACTTATTGGATTTCATTAACCAATGTCACCATAAAAAAAATAAATAAAAAGAAAACTATAGGCCAATATCTTCTATGAACATTGATGCAAGAATCCTCCACAAAATATTAGCAAACTGAATTCAGCAATACATTAAAAATATCATACAGCATGATCAACTTGGATTTATTCCTGGGATGCAAGATTAGTACAATATCCGCAAATCAATTAGTGTGATACACCACATTAACAAATTGATAGATAAAAACCATATGACATATTAATAGATGCAGAAAAAGCAGTTGACAAAATCCAGCATCCATTTATGATAAAAACTCTCAACAAAGTGGGAATAGAGGGAACATACCTCAACATAATAAAAGCCATATATGACAAACCTACAGCTAACATCATTTTCAATGGGGAAGAGCTAAAAGTGTTTTCCTTAATATCAGGAACATTACAAGGATGTCCACTTTTACCACTCCTCCTCAACATTGTATTGGAAGTCTTAGCCACAGCAATAAGACAAGAAAGAGAAATAAAAGGCATCCAAATTGGAAAGGAAGAAGTAAAACACTCGTTATTTGTCGATGACATGATACTATATAGAGAGAGCCATAAAGATTCCACCAAAAAACTGTTAGAACTGATCAATGAATTCAGTAAAGTAGCAGGTTACAAAATAAATATTAAGAAGTCAGTGGCATTTTTATACACCAATGATGAACTTTCAGAAAGAGAAATTAAGAAAACAATCCCACTTACAATTAAATCAAAAAGAATAAAATCCTAGGAATCAAATTAACCAAGGAGGTAAAAAACTTGTTCTCAGAAAATTATAAGTCATTGAAAAAAGAAATTGAAGCAGATACAAATAAATGGAAGCATATACCATGCTCATGGGTAGGAAGAGTCAACATCATTAAAATGGCCATACTACCCAAAGCGATCTACAGATTCAGTGCAATCCTTATCAAAATACCAATGGCATTTTTCAGAGAGCTAGTATAAATAATCCTAAAATTTATATGGAACCATAAAAGACCCCCGAATAGCCGCAGTAATCTTGAGAAAGAAGAATAAAGTTGGAGGTATCACACTACCTGATATCAAACTATACTAAAAGTCTATGGTAATCAAAATAGCATGGTACTGGCATAAAAACAGATACATTGATCAATGGAACAGAATAGAGAGCCTAGAAATAAATTCACACCTATATACTCAATATATGACGAAAGAGGCAAAAATATACAATGCAGTAAAGACAATCTCTTCAATAAATGCTGCTGGGAAAATTGGACAGATACATGCAAAAAAAGAAACCGGATCACCTTCTTACATCATATACAAGAATAGACTCAAAATGGATTAAAGACTTAAATGCAAGACCCAAAACTATAAAACTTCTAGAAGAAAACATAGGCAGTAAACTCTCTGATATTGCTAATAGTAATTTCTTTTTGGATATATCTTCCTGGGTAAGAGAAACAAAAGAAAAAATAAACAAATAGGACTACATCAAACTAAAAAGTTTTTGTATAGCAAAGGAAACCATCAATAAAACAAAAAGACAATCGACTGATTGGGAGAAGATATTTGCTAATGATACGTCTGATAAAATATTGCAATGACATGGATGGACCTAGAAGTTATTATGCTGAGTGAAATAAGTCAGACAAAGATAAATATCATATAATTTCACTTATATGTGGAATTCAAGTAACAAAAAGGACAAACTAATAAAAAACAAACTCACAAATACAGAGGACAACTTGAGGACAGACAGATGGAGGGAAGTTGGGGGATTGGGAGAATGGGATGAAGGGTTAAAGAATTATAAATTAGTAGTTGATAGATGGTCATGAGGATGGGGAGCAAGGTATAGGGAATGCAGTTAGCATTAATATGTTGGCCAGGTGGAAAACCAGAGGAGAGAAGGAGCAATTAGGGGGATCATTTTATAAACTATATAAATGCCTAACCAATGTACTGTATACTTGAAACTAATAAAATAAAATAAAATAAAATAACAGATGCTTAGGTCAATGAAACAGAATAGAGAGCCTAGACATAAAACCACATCTATATGGTCAATTAATCTATGACAAAGGAGGCAAGAACATACAATGAGGTAAAGATAGCTTCTTCAATAAGTGGTATTGGGAAAACTGGATAGATACATGTGAAAAAGTCAAATTAGACCACATTTCTATAACATGTACAAAAATAACTCATAATGTATTAGAGACTTAAATGTAAAACCTGAAACTATAAAATTCCTAGAAGAAAACATAGACAAGAAACTCTTTTACATTGGTCTTAGCGATATTTATTTTGAGTATGTCTCCTAGGGCAAAGACAACAAAAGCAAAAATAAACAAATGGGACTACATCAAACTAAAACCTTTTGCAATGCAGGAAACCATCAACGAAACAAAAGGCAACCTACTGAATGGGAGAAGATATTTGTAAATGATATATCTGATAAAATATTAATACCCAAAATATATAAAGAACTTATATATATCTCAACATAAAAAAACCCAAAGAATCCAATTAAAAAATGGACAGAGTATATGAATAGATATTTCTTCAAAGAGGATATAGAGGTGGCCAACAGATACATGAAAAGATGCTCAACATCTCTAATCATCAGGGAAATGTAAATTATAACCACAATGAGTTATCACCTCACACCTGCCAGAATGACTGTTATCAATAGATTAACAAACAACAAGAGTTGATGAGGATGTAGAGAAAAGGAAATCCTAGTGCCCTGTTGGTGAGAAAGTAAATTAGTGCAGCCACTATGGAAAACAATAGGGAGATTCCTCAAAAAATTAAAAATAGAAATACCACATGACCCAGCAGTTCCACTTCTGGATATTGATCCAAAGAAACTCAAAATATTAATTTGAAAAGATATATGTATCCCTATGTTCATTGCAGCATTATTTATAATAGCCAAGATATGGAAGCAACCTAAGTGTCCATTGATAGATGGATAGATAAGGAAGGGGTAGTACATATATACAAATGGAATATTAGTCATAAAAAAGAATGAAATCTTGCCAATTGCAATAACATGGATGGACCTAGAGGGTATCACACTAAGTGAAATAAGATAGAGAAAGACAAATATTATATGGTCTCACTTATATGTGGAATCTAAAAACACATAAATAAACAGAACAGAAACTTGTAGATATGGAGAACAAATTGATGAGATGAATGAAAAAGATGAAAAAGGTGAAAGGAATTAAGAAGTACAAGTTACCAGTTATAAAAAGTCACAGAGATGTAAAGTACAACATAGAGAATATAGTCAATAATGTAATAATTATGTATGATGTCAGATGGGCACTAGACTTATTGGAATGATCACTTCGTAAGGTATATAAACGTCTAATCACTATGTTGTACATCTGAAACTAATATAGTATTATATGTCATCTGTAATTGAAAAATAAATTAAAAGAAAAAAAGAACACAAAAATAGCAGAATAGGGAGCAGCTGCTCCACCTAGGGTGAGGTGGAGCTCCCACAGGAAATTCCAATCCCCCCCAACCCTTTCTCACCGAGGACAGACCTCATTGGAGATAGGCATGAGTGTAGCAAGCTACAAGGCTAAGGAGTGTGCCTGCAGGACTTGCTGGAAATCTACACTTTAGTTCACCAGGGGAAGCTGGCCACAGGGGGGCACCATGTCTCAGAACTTGCTAATAAGCCAGAAGGAGTGTGTGTGTGTGTGTGTGTGTGTGTGTGTGTGTGTGTGTGTGTGTGTGTGTGTGTGAGAGCTATACTGGATAGGACGGTCAGAGAGCATCTTCCTGATAACATGAAATCTGAGCAGAGACCTGAAAGAAGTGAGGGAATGGCCAAGTAGATCTTGGGAGGAAGAGTGTTCTGAGTAGACGGAACAGCAATTGCAAGGATCTACCTGAAGCATTCTAGGAACTGCAAGTAGCTGTAGGTTGGGGTGGAGAGAGTGAGGGTGGGAGGTAGGAGATGTACTCAGAGAGGCATAAAAAGTTATAAGTATTTGTAAGAGATTCTGGGAGTTTAAAAGAAAGAAAGATTGCTTCTGGCTTAGGGTGGGACTGATGAGAAGAGAAAGAGATTGGAGAAAAAGCATTAATAAGCCAGAAGGAGGAAAGGCAGCATTCAGAGAGGCAAAGTCACTGCCATCCATAGCCCCTAGAGCAGGAAGCCCTGTCCTGTCTGACAGAAGTCTCAGTGATGGCTGGAGATGGTCTGTGTCTGGGCTGTCCAGTATGGTAGCCACCAACTTCTGTGGCTATTGAGCACCTGTAATGTGCCTAGTGGGACTGAGAAACTGAATTTTACAGTTTATTTAAAGTTACATTTAAATCGCAACAAGAAGGTAGTAGCCACCACACTGGAGAGCAAAAGTCTAGTCTTGTTGCTTATGTGCACCACATAAATCTATTCCACCAGATGGTTCCCCTCCATAGCCTTAACCAAATAGAATCAGATGGGTGCTAAAGCAAATGAGACCTTGCCTTGCTGACCTCCTCCCCATGCCCTGACCAGCTGTTTGGTCTGGGCCCCACGGAAACCCTCAAGGTCAGCTCATCACCACATCTCATCCTGAGGTAGCGATCAGCAGATTTTTTCCATTCTATTAAAAAAATTATTTTCTGTTTGCACATGAATCTTGTTCTTTGCCTACCTAATTAGTCATCTAGTCTCCCAAACATCTGTTGCTCTTGTGATAGCGGCGAGAAGGAGCACGTCAAAACAAAACCCCACAGCCCACTGCTGATGGGCTTATCTGAGATTAGTATCTATCTACCTTTTCTACCAGGAGCCAAGAATACTTAGGTTGCTAATTTGAACCCAAATAGTGAAGTCCTCTCTCTCTTTTCTTTGAGTACTTATTCTGTAATTTCGGTTTTCAAAAACAAAACACTTCTGTATGCAAAATTCTTAGAATGGTTGTGGTCTTCAGTATGTTCCATATAAAACAAATGCATTTTGCTTGTGGTTTTACAAAGTTTCATGATCATCCCACGTAGGAGTTGTGCAGTTTTGGAGGAAGGCAGGCACAAAGTTGTATGTGAGGGGAGTTGAATATGGAACATTTAGATCAGCGATTACTGTAGGTCAGAGCTTCTCAACGATAGCATTATTGGCATTTTGGGCCAGATAATTCTTTGTTGTGGGGCTGTCCTGTGCATTGTAGGATGTTTGACAACATATCTAGCTTAAGCCAGTAACTAGCACCCCCTACTATCCCCCCACACATATGTTGCTAGTGAGACAACCGAAAGGGTTGACAGACATTGCCACATGTTCCCTGGGTAGCTGCGGGTGGGTGGACAGAATTGCTTTGGTTGAGAACACCACTGTAGACAAAACCTGGATGAGAAAAGAAGAGGGACATCTAAGACCTCTGAAGTCACCCATCTTGGGGATAAAAGAACAAAGACTCTGGACCTCCAGCATGCGAGCATTTCATTAGACAGCATTGCCTGTGGGTTTCTAGGTCCTAAGCAGGAAGATTACATTCTGTGAGAGACTCTGCCAACATTCTTCATTCATTGTTTCTTGTACATTTACTGTTCTGAGTGTCAGGTACTGGGGATGTGGTGATGCATAAACAGATAAGTTTATTAATTCATTTAACAAATATTTATTGCCTACAATGTGTCAGGCACTGTTTAAGCACTGAGTGTGTAAGTCAAAATTCTCCAGAGAATCTAGAATATTCAAAACAACTTCGAAAAAGAACGAAGTTGGAAAACTAACACTAGCTACTTTAAAGCTAGTGTTAAAGTTACTATAATCAAGAATGTGTAGAGATAGACACATAGATGAATGGAACAGCAAAGAGAACCTAGAAATAAAACCGCATATTTGGATAGGCAAATTTCAACAAAGGTGTAAAGGCAACGGTGAAAAAAGAATAGCCTTTCAACAAAGAGCACTAGGACAATTTGAAATTTATATGCAAGAAAAATTAACTTGGATCCATATAAAAGTAAAACCTAAAAGTATAAAACTTATAGAAAAAATATTTGAGAAAAGCTTGGCTAAGCAAAGGTTACTTAGACATGACACTAAAAACACAATGTAATATATACACGCCTTACTGTTAAAATGTACAGCTGAAATTTACCAGATTTCGTTAACCAATGTCACCATAAAAAATTAATTAATTAAAATAAATAAATAAATAAATAAAACGCAAGGTATAAAAGCAAAAATTGATAAATTGACTTCATTCACTTTAAACACCCGCTCATTAGTACATGCTGATAAAAGAATAAAAAGACAATCCACAGACTGGGAGAAAATATTTGCAAATCATATATTTGATAAAATATTTGTGTTCAGAACGTATTAAAAAATTCTCAAAACCCAATAATAAGAAAATAACTTAAATTTTAAAAATGGGCAAAAGATTTGAATAGACAGTTTATCAAGGAAGATATATAGATGACTTTAATAAACACATGAGAAGGTGCTCAAAATAATTAGTCATTAGGGAAGTGAAAATTAAAACCAAAACTAAATAAATATTAGTGCACGCCTATTAGAATGGCTAAAATTAAACAGACTGACCATTCCAAGTGCTGATGAGGATGTATAGCAACTGAGATTCTCATTCCCTGCTGGTCAGAATATAGACTGTGTGACAATGTCGGAAAATAATATGGCAGGTTCTTTAAATTTTAAACATACACCTACTATATGATCCAACAATTCCACTCCTAGACGTTTATGTAAGAGAAATGAAAGAATGTGTCCATATAAACATGTTCACAAATGTTTATAACAACTTTATTGGTAATTGCCCCAAACTGGAAATAAACAAGGTGTCTATCAACAGGCAAAGTGATATATCCATACGATGGAGTATTACTCAGCAATAAAAAGGAACAAGTGTGTCCTGGAGGAAATGTATCCCTGAGAACCTTATGGCCAGGGTCTTCAGATGAAATAGTCAAGTCCCTCAAGGCTTTCCATGGCTCCCATCTCACTCAGGAAAAACTGACTTTCTCAAAGTGATTACCCTGTGCTCAAATCACACTGTGTTCCTTCTGTGGCCTCACCTTCTCCCACTCTTCCCTTTGCTCACTTGGCTCCAGTCATGCCAGTTCCTCTGCTGTTCCTCGAACTTGCCTGGTCTGTGCCCTGTGCACTTGCTGTTCTGGAATGTTCTTCCACAGAGAATGACCCAGCTCTCTTTCATCCTCCTCAGGCTGTTGTTCAAACATCGCTTTGTCATTAGGCCTCCTTTACTACTTATGGTAGACTAAATACTGGCTCTAAAGACACCCAGGCCCCAATCCTTGGAACCTGTGAATGTTTCCTTATATGACAAAGGGACTTCACAGATGTGATTAAGATAAGGATCTTGAGATAGGGAAATGATCCTGGATTAATCAGGTGGGCCCTAAATGTCATATCAAGTGTCCTCATGAGAGGGAGACAGAAGGAGATCTGACACAGAAGATGCAGGTGAAGTGACCGAAGCACGATGCTACTTGTTGGCTTTGAAGATAAAGGAAGGGACCTCGAAACAAGGGGGAAAGGAATGCAGCTCTAGAAGCTGAAAGAGGCAGGACAGGTCTCCCCTGGAGCTCCAGAAGGGCCAGCCCTGTGACGCCTTAACTTTAGCCCAGTGATATTAGTTTTGGATTTCTGAACTTTAAAACTATGAGCGAATAAATGTGCATTGTTTTAAGTCACTAAGTTTCTTATTTGTTTGTTTATTATTATTTTTTTTATCATGGCAGCCATAGGAAATGAATTTACTACCTTATTTAAAATTGCTGTTTCCACACCCAGGATTTCTGTCTTTCTTCCCTGCTTCATTCTCCCTCATGGCTTATAGAGGAAAAACTCAGTTTTCCTCTTCTGTAGGGAAAAATCCTATTATGTCTTTCTTTCCTGTAAGTCTCTTTGACTACTTACACAAAACACTTCATTTCTGACACTTCTGGTCACCGAATGTGAGGAGGTTTTTCCCCACACCAAACAATTCTTCATGACACCAGCTGGATGTTCTACTATTTAACTCAATTCTGACACTATCTATCCAGAGACAACGTCAGACCCCACAGGTTAAGGGCTCAGTCCCATAAGATCCTCCCCACACCCCTCCATACACATATAGACATACTTTAGACACCAGTCACAAGCCCAGGTTGTCACATGTGCCTCTGATCAACCAACTGCATATTAGAGGCTCCAACGACCCCTCCTTGGGTTCATTTAATTTGTTAAAGCAACTCAGAAAACTCAGGAAAACACTTAGGTTTGCCAGTTTTTTTAAAGGATATGATAAAGAATACAGATGAACAGCCAGATGAAGAAAGACATACGGTGAGGTCTGGGAGGGTCCCGAACACAGAAGCTTCTGTCCCCATGGAGCTGGGGTGTGTCATCCTCTCATTGTGGATGTTTACCAACTTCGAAGCTCTCTGAACTCCCTACTATTGGGATTTTATGGAGACTTCTTCACATAAGCATGATCAATTATTAATGCCATTTCCAGCACCTCTCTCCTCTTTGGAGAAATGGGGGTTGGGGCTGAAAATTCCAAGCTCATGGCTTGGTTTTTCTGGTGACCAGCCCCCATCCAGGAGCCCACCCAGAGTCACCTCATTAGAATAAAAGATACTCCTTGTCTTCTTATCACTTAGGAAATCACAAGAGTCTTAGGAGCTCTATGCCAGGAACGGGGACAGAGACCAATATATATATAATTTTTAGTATCTCACATGGCCTTAATCAGCATCTGGCACACTGTATTCACTTATTTGTCTTGCTTATTGCACATCTCTTCTGCGTAGACTATAAACTCCAAGGAAGCAGAGATACTTATTCTGTTTCATCATGCTACATACCCCACATCCTGGTATATAGTAGGGCTCAGCAAACTAAGCGTTGGAATTCAGCAGTTGAGCAAATGCATGAAAGATTTTAATATTTAGAATAGTGCAAGAAATAATTTACCAAACACCCAGTGGGCCTTGTTTACAACTGGTCAAGCTTGCTCCGTGTTTTCCTTTTTTAAGATACAAAGCATTGTGCTTAAAGCAAGTTTATTTAGACCAAATCCACCAATGTCATTCTCTTCCCCAGAGGTAACCGTTCTTAAGAGTGTAGTTGTGTGTTTCCAATCCACTTTTTATATTTTACATATGTATGTAAGTGTGCATGAATCATACCTAGTACTGTTTGGGGTCTGCATCTACAATTTACACAAATGGAGCCACACGGCACCTGTCTATTTTTATTCAACATGTTTTTGAGAGATCATGGTGGAGACACACAAATCTGGCTTACTTCTTTTTTTTGGCTGTAAAATGTTGCCTTGTAAGAACACATCCATTTCCCCATTGATGCATCAGGCAGAATCTGAGCAGGAAACAGATGGAGCTCAAAACAAAAAGGAACCAAGTGAAGGAACTCTTTAGAAAGGTGTGGGCAGGGCCAGCGAAAGCGACACACTTATCCTTCCTGTTTGCTTTAAAAGGTGGTGCAGCGAATGAGCAAAACTTCAAAGTCCTTGTGAAGGGAACAATTCAGTTAGGTTTTTTTCAGACACTGCAACATTCCCCCAAATAGAGTTTTACCTAAGAAGGTGGGAATGACTGTTTTGATCTACAAGTGAATACACCTCACAAAAAATGTACTCTGAGTCACCGTTTCCTAGAGAGTTAACAAGGAGGACTTTCCATGGGGCTTTCTTTACACAGCACGTTCCTACAGTTTTATCAGCAAGTCTCTATTGAACAAATTGTAATTCACAGAACGATGTAGGACAAAGAATCTCAGGTCCAGCTTCAGCACATTCTTTGTTAGTCAGGACTTTGTACTTCTCTCTCTTCATCTGTCAGCAACAGTGCAGCTAAAACCCTGCCTTGCCAACTTCATAGAGAGAATGGTGGGAGATGGGGGCCAGGTTTATGCTGAGCCCTGAGTAGTGCCTGGTGGGGTCACTGCAGAAACAGTTCTTTTCTGCAGAAAGAACAAAAGTGCCCGCCTTTCTCTCACTTCCTTTTTGGAGCCTGGGAAGGTTGCCCTGTGAGTGGCCAGCTGCTATTTATGGGCCTCTGATGCTCTGTGTGAAACCCCAGTCCCTCCCGAGAGGAAAGAGTGGTAGGAAGGAGGGCGCACCAGGTGACTTTGCCCTTGGTCTAGGGTGCCACAGGCCCAGGTGCAGCAGTTACAGTATCAATGAAACCCACCCCGGAAGGTGAGGGTGATTGTGGCATGGCAAGTTTCCCAGCAGATAAGCACTGGGTAAGCTGTATTTATAGAAGCTCAGGATATAAGTTGAGGCTGCCTGCTGTATTTATAGATGCTCAGGATATAAGTTGAGGCTGTTTGTTGAATGACAACATCCACTCTCTCTGATTTTGAAAGAAGGGGAAACTGAGGCCCAGGATGTCAAATGCCTGGTCTGAGGCCACACACTTCCCTCACTCTAGCTGTTCCAAGGGTCCCGGGTTTCTTGGTATCATCTAGAGCAGGGGTCCTCAATCCCCAGGCCATGGACCAGTATTTGCAGCTGCTCTCCAGCGCTAGCATCACCGCCTCAGCTCCACCTCAGAACATCAGGCATTAGATGCTCATAGGTGCACTGGTCCCTGGTGCCAAAAAGGTTGGGGACCACTAAGTTAAATGATTTGGTAGTATTCACTAAAGCTAAACATATGCCTTCCATGAGCTAGCAACTTTACTCCTGGGTATATGTCCAACACAGATGCGTTAATTCTTTCAGGTAAAAGGATGTTCACAGCAGCACTATTTGTAATAGCCCCAAACTAGAAACTTTTCAAATATCTATCGGCAAGAGAATGTATAAAAGAATTGTGGTCTATTCATGAAATGGATATTACATGGCAATGAAAACAGATGAATTACAGCTACATACAACACCACAAATGAATCTCAGACATAATGTTGAGTGAAAGGGGCTAGCCCCATAACATTAGACACTGTGTGATTCCATTTATATGGAGTTGAAAATCAGGCAAAACTAATCTCTAGTGATGAAGATAATCTAGCGGGAAGGGCAAAACACTGGGCCTTCTGTAAGTTGGAATGCGTATTTTCATCTGGGCGCTGGTTACATGGGAATATTCATATGTAAAATTTCATCAGGCTGACACTTAAGACTTGTGTACTCCACTATATTTCAATCATCTTCAATAAAAAAGAAAACTATACTTCTGAACACTCTATTCCATTGTTCCAGTTGGCCTGGGACACACACAGGTCCTAAGAAAATGAATCCTGGGCCCAGGATGAGTTGCTGACTCTTTAAAGACCCTCTCCTATTTGCCAGCTCCTCACAGCACACCGCGTGGTAGTGGGGAGACCCATAATGGTGACAGTGTGGGGAATCCAAGGTGGTGACCAGGGATCATAGGTTAACACGCAGCTGCAGTAGGGGAGAGGTGCTCGGACAAAAAATTAGAATAGCTGAGTGTCTGGAACTTTTTGGAAAACCTATCATAGGGATGTAGAACCAGCCTGGTGCAACTTTTTTGTTCCTCTCTGTTCCTTGACTGTATTTAGTAATGAACTCTTCCTCTGTTTCTGGATTAAGACTTGGGTCACATATGGCTTTTCCGGTCAGTTACAGCTTGGGGCCTGACCTAACTTGAGTGCTCCATCTTGGCCAGCTTTTCTGCAAGATACCTCCAGACAGACGCCAAGATCTACTCTCCACTCTCTTTGCTCTTCCTCTTGGCCTGCTAGCCAGCCTGCATGAGTGGGCCATGGTATCCACACACTCAAAGAAATCTCACCAGGCTCCCAGGAAATCCTTCTCAAGGGACAGGTGAGGGGGCCAGGCACTTTCCCGCTGGTGTGGGGAAGAGGGGGAAGCCAGCGCGTGTGGCACACCTTTACACAAGTGTCCTCCCGCCTGGTCCACTTGTGTGGGCCCTTTCTCACCTGCCCTCTCTCACCCTCCACTGACAGTAGGCAGCTGGCTCTCTGAGAAGCAATGCAGCCATTTCCTTTGTCAATATTCTCACAGCTCAGCTCTGAAATCTTTCTTGCTGGTCACTCTGTGCTGTATCTTAAAACTGTCCAGGAGGTGAGAAACAAGGCAAGACAGAGAAACCATCATAGGTCAGAGGTGACTGAGGGAACAGGACGATTAAATGCAGTGTGTGGAATGCTGGGGAAGATCTTGGAACAGATACAGGCATTTAAAAATAAACTGGTGAAGTCAAATAAAGATAGCAGTCTTTATTAGTTAATTAGTAATATTATTTAACAGTTAACTGTATTATTTAGCTAATGATGTTACCCTAATGTTGATGTCTTCATTCTGACAAATGTGCCATGGTTCGGTGAAATGTCAATATTAGGAAAAGTTGGATGGAGCTGAATGAAAACTCTCTGTGATATCTTTTCAATTTTTCCGTAAACCTAAAATCATTCCAAAATTAAATGTTTATTTAAAAACAGAGGCAGTTACCATTCTATTTATGTGCAGCGCCACACCAGGCAGGCCGACGGTTTGGACATCAAAACAGTGGTTGCACTTGGAGAGAGCAGAGGCTGGGAGCTGCTGGGAATGTTCTCTTCCTTGATCTGAGGGCTGCTGTGTTCAGTCGGTGAAAGTCCTTTGAGATGCACACTTACAATGTATATAAGTTATATCTTAATGAATTTTCAAAATTTTAAATACCAAAAAAACCTGGGTCAGGAAGATTCTGTCTCGGCTGTGGGACCTCAAAGATTTATCCAGCTGTGAGTCTTGGCCTGAGGCTGCCCACACCACTCGTGAAAACATGAGACTTGGCAGGGAGAGTATTAGTCCACACTCAGGGGACCGAGGGGACCCAAGGAACTGTGGAGCAGGGTTGCGGGGAGTGTAGTTTTAAATAGCAAGTCAAGGAAGAATCACTGAGAAAGGAATGTTTGATAAAGGGCAAGAGAGGGAATTGAGACATACGCTAAATAGTAGAAGGAGTGGCCAATGCCAAGTCCCTGAGGCAGGAGAATGCCTGGGCTGTTTTGAGAGCAGCAAAGAAGCCAGTGTGGGTGGAAAAGATTGAGTGAGGAAAAATGGTTGGGAGAAGTCTGTGTGCTTTGTGAGTATCATGGGGAGGGTTTCAACACCAGAGGGGCAAGATCCAACAGTGTTTACAAGATGCCTCTCTACCAGCTGAGCTGACAGCAGCTGTGGCAGGAGGGATGGAAGGCAAGTAGGGAACTGGGGAGACCAATTCAATTGCCATGCTCCAGGGGACAGGGGAGTGCAGCTTGAAGCAAGCATGAAGCAGGTAATGAGAAGAGGTCAGATGAGTCTGGGCATATCTTGAAAGCAAAGCCAACTGTGTTCGTTGCTGGTTTGGTTGAAGGGATGGAGATACATAAAGAGAGAAGTCAAGGATGACTCTGAGGGGTAGGGGCCTGAACAACCAGAAGTTCAGAGCTACAGGTTACTGAGGTGGGGACAGACAGCTGGGGCAGGCCAAGGAGGTAGAGTTGAGGCTCATTGTGGCTGAGGTAAGTCTGAGATGCCTGTTAGGAAGCTAAGAGCAGGCACGGAGGAGGCCAGCAAGTATCCAAGTCTGGATCCAGAAAAGAAGCCTGGCTGTAAATGTGTATTTGGGCGCTGTCATTATTATTACATGCATTGAATACAAAGCAAGTGTATTAGTCAGTTCTCCAGAGAAATAGAGTT